>NC_069502.1:211620903-211815903 GCF_027579735.1 Bombina bombina
CTATAAGATACATGCTTATGTATTTCAGATAGATACAGGTTGCTTGACTCTTATTAACCTACTCTTTCAGGCGAGTGACACACTAATAGCTCCTCCGTATGTGATGTGTCTGTTGCCGGGTGTAGGGCCCGCACCCGGCTGGCATGGTTTACCACTGTCAACATAGATATATGCCTGTTTCTACCGAACCGATATAGTCCACAATATTTTTAGCTGCTTTGGAGTTAAGTATTCTATTATTATGGGAATGCTTAGATTTAGTATATATTCACTACTTTTTAATTTCTATCTATTGGGTGTTTACCACCATTACACTGCATCCCCCTATTTTTCAATTTACTTATATCCCTTACTATTAATGGTTGCAATCTTTAAGACCTTTTATCCCCATAGTTATGCTGCATATAACTTCCCTACTAGATATTTGAGCTTTATTAACACATATGCCCATTATAATTGCCCATACAAGCCATCCACTCACAGACTCATAGAGTCCGCTGACAAAATCCTATTGTTATATCCCCCCCCCCCGCCCACCTCTATACCCTGAGATTTGTAATTAGTCTCAGTGGTCTGCGCGGTTTCTCTCGTTATATACCGCAAACAAAATCATATCAATCCTGTGGATTCTATTTCATTCCAGGTTATTTACGTGTAACAACATATTGAATGTATAGGATCCGTGACATTTTGTGAAAGAGAATAAGCCCTAGATTGAGTATTCCTGACACATTTTTTTGATTTTATGTATGATTGCTAACCAAGTTTTATATAGATATAGACAGTTTAAATTTGCAATCCTATCTGACTACGTTTAAATTTACAGGTAACTGTTCAATAACTGCTGGAAAAGCATTATAAAACAAAAAAGTACGAGGCTTTCATTTGATTGGGACTCTAACTATGACTTTACAACCGTTTATTTTTGCATCTTCTATTTTTATGCTGGAAATCAGCACCATTTATGTTACAGTTTCAGTTATTCTGTGATGCTATTTAGTTCTTTTTTTTGTATTATGTCTGTATGTCACAATTTTATTTGCCTCAATAAAAACTATTTAAAAAAAAAAAAAAAGTATTTTTTTAATTGTAATTTTTATTACATTAAGAAAACCTTGTTAACTCTTTTTGCAAGATTTTCATGTAAAATCAACAAGAATAAGGATATTAATTTCCTTAAAAAGAAAGTGTCTTTAACTTATCTCAATTTAACAGTTCTCACACTATAAATAGCGAATCTGCTAAGTAAGGACATTTTAGAGATAGTTCAAAGTTGCAGAACTTACTGTACAGACAGTTATTTCACAAATCCTATAGAGGCCTTGATTCAAAAAAAGCCAATGGGGCATATTTATCAAGCTCTGTATTTATCAAGCTCTATAACTTGCCCATCCACACAAAGTCCCGGCACTGAAGATCTGATCACACAATTATTTGAAAAAACAGTTAATCTTTATTGAAGATAAAAACAGCCAGAAACATATAAAACCAAGACGGAGTAAACGAACAAGGTGATAGGAGAGCCTCAGCCCACCCGTAGGCACTTGTTCACTGATAAATGGGAGGACCAAGGACAGCTCCTTTTATATCATAAACTACCAATCCCATAAAACATGTATCCAATTGGAACATAATCAATTAGCTAGTTGATTACAAATTAACCCCTATCACCTATACAAAAAATTGCTCCACAGTAGCGTGAGTAATACTAAACAAAATGTATTATGATAATGCATGTTTTAAACAGTTTTTTGAAACTATAAAGTGCTATATGAGTTATTAACACTACCAAAATATTAATAATAATATACATACTGTATATGGAAATATCGATTAGTACATATACAGTAATTACTCATTTTTAATAAACAGATTAACATCCATCTGGGAATTTAAACCCTGAGGGTATCTTGTTTCGAGGTGAAATATCCAAAGTACTTCCCTTTCATCTAGTTTGATTTCTCTGTTACCACCTCTAATGGTCCTAGGAATAAAATCAATGTCCTGTACCCTTAACAATGAGTTATCAGAGTTATGCATTAAACGAAAATGTTTAGCTATGGGAGTTTTTGATTCTGGATCCTCTATAGCCCTCACATGTTCTAGGAACCTGACTTTTAACATTCTTTTTGTATGACTTGTATATTGTTTTTTGCAACCCATACAAGTCAATAAATAAACAGCATGTGTTGTACCACAATTAATGAAATACCTTATATAACATTCTTTGTCGAGTACAGAGGATCTGCATGTACTACATTGTATTACATAGTCACATGTTTTACAGCGTGAGGAGCCACATTTGTGAAAGTATTTTTTCTTCCTCAGCCACCCTGGTGTATTAATCCTGGGTAATGTTGAGGGAGACAAAGTATCTCTAAGAGTAATAGCTTTGCGAGGCACAAACCTGCAACCATCCATTGCAATTTTATAGAGAGTTGGATCACTATGCAAAATAGTGAGATGTTGTTTGATAATATTACATATCTGACTAAATTCTGTACTGTATGATGTTACAAATGTAGGTATATTTGATCCTTTACCGAAACAACCTTGTTTCTTGGTCCTATTGGTATGTCCTAAAAAATTCTCACAAGGGATACAATCTACAACTCTATTGGTTTGTCCCAACACATTTCTATCATAACCTCTATCCAAAAGTCTATCTATAGTAGATCTGGCATGTTTTCATAAACCTCTGGGTCAGTTCAATTACGTTTGACTCTAATTAACTGACTTTTCGGTATTGATTTAATAAGATGGGTGGAATGGCAAGATTGAGAGAATAGAATAGTATTACCCGCAATAGGTTTACAATATAACTCAGTCTCAATTATTTCTTTCTCACAATTAGGTTACAGGGAAATATCTGAAAAATTTAGTTGTTTATTACTGTGCTCCACACTAAATTTTAAATTTAAGTTGTTTGCCTGAACATATTTATGAAATTCTAACACTGACTCTTTATTACCCTGCCATACAAAGAGCGGGTCGTCAATGTAGTGGCCATAATAATAATATTGTTTCTATAAGAATTCATATCTCCAAAGATGTGGAACAGCTACCACCAACCTAAATAAAGGTTGGCGAATGAGGGCGTAAATTTAGCGCCCATAGCTGTTCTAAATCTCTGGAGGTAGTACCTGCCCTCAAACAAAAAATAATTATGCATTAGCAAATATTCAACTGCTAACTATATGAAGTGTATGGTTTCATCTGAATAATCGGAACGTTGTTCCAAAAAGTAATGCAAAACCTCCAACCCTTTCGTATGGGGTATGGAGGTTTACAAAGAGGAAACATCCAAGGATACCTATACATCATTTTCCTGCCATTTTATGTTTTGCATTTCCTGCAACACAGATGTAGTATCTTTGACATAGCTGTCTAAAGCTAGCACCAGTGGTTGTAAGAACATAAGGACCCTATGCCTGCCACAATAGGGCAGCTAGGGGGATTAACCAAAATTTTATGAAGTTTAGGAAAATAGTGGAAGATGGCCACCACAGGCACATCTGGGATTAAACAATCTCTAGTGTTTGAATTTATAATACCATTTTTGAATGCCTCTTAGTCTATATTATCCAGAATCATTTTATAATCCTTTGTAAGGTCATTGCTCAAAATCATATACGTATCCTTGTCTGATAATTTGCGAAAAGATTCTAGTATATAATCACACCTATTCAATAGAACCACATTACCCCTTTTATCTGAACTACGTATGACAATATCCTTGTTATTTTTAAGGTCTCAATGACCTTACGTTCAGAAAAAGAAAGATTCTCATGGTGTCGATAAGTCTTATTATTGTGGTCTGACCTAATTTTTATGGACTCACTAAAATGTGTCAAATGTGTCTCTATAGTTTGCTGGAAAACGTCTAAAACATTACATCTGGCCTGTATAGGATAGAAAGTACTCTTTTTCTTAAATCTATCAAAGGTTAAATCTCTTTCAGTAGGACCATGTCTAATATAAACAACAGCATCCCTATTCAGTTCATCAAGATCTCTAATACAGCACTTTTCTTGAAAACTCAGTTTGTGATTTAGAGACAAAGTATCATGAGTCACATCAGTATTACCTTTTTCCACTTCATCTTGTTCCAGACTTCATCTCTATGAAAATGCCTCTTTAAGTTGAGAATCCGAATAAATGTATTCACATCTAACACAGTATGGAACAAGTTGAAATGACAAGATGGAGCAAACCCCCATACCTTTTGACAGTACAGACAATTCATCTTTGCTAAGAGGATGATCTGCCAAATTAATTACATTTTTTGAAGATATTTCATTCTCTGGCGTGTCTGGGGCCCACTCTTCTGACCCTGATGTTCCTGATCTTTTGGTACCCCTATGCCTCTTCCTATGCCTGCACCTGCCCCCTCTACGTATTTCTTTCATTTTACTTTCATGATAGGTCTTAATTTGTTTTTTGACTGCTCCTGGTTGGATACAGAGGAAGAAGGAGTGTCATGACAGATAAATTATATGTGGGTGGTTCCACTGCTACTACAGTATCACTGTCTGATGTCTCATAATCATACTCAGTGTCACTAAATGCCACTTGTCTATTCTTAAATCTCCTAAACCTAGGACATCTTGCACCCTCAGATTTGTTAAAAGTATTATTTGGGGGGGCGGAGCCAACAGCTGAAGGAGCCGGTCGCACATCTCCTGAGCTCTTAGGCCATAGCTGCACAAAATACTTATTTTCAGGATAAGAATGAATCGAACTCATGAGTAATCTTACGCTAACTAATTTATAACAAATGTATGCTGTGTTGGAGTCAGATTCTGTGTCTAACTCCATTTTCTAACTATCATCGGAGAGAGCTACTTCACCACGTGTAGCGATATAACCAGGCCTATCCTCATATCTACTAGTTTCAGTCTCCTCAGTGTAGAAACTACATCTGCTTCTTAAATGGAGGAAACTCCAGAACTTCTGCTTGCCCTACTTCGGGATCTAGATCGGCAGATGGTACACTGCTTTTTGGACATATCAGATACTCTGAAGTCGACATTCACGGGAGCGGCTAGTGGCGCAAATAGTGGTGAGAGTTCCGGAGCTGCGGGGAAAGAATTTTTACAGGAGGACTTCTCAATACTGCCTCACCAGCTACCGCTGACTCGCAGTCACAAAGAAGATATGGGTGACACATCACCAAATTGCTACATTCAGCCAAGGGTTACTCATATAGCAGCCGCAATCAGAACCACAGTAGATCCGGAATGGATGCCACAGTATGGGGAGTTATGGCACCTACTAGACCCCAAACCGTTTCTTATGACACCGGAGGGCCAGAGCTTTTTCCCTGCTTCTGTTAGCAAAGGGGAATTTGACTACACCACTACTCTGTTCTCCACTGCTCCTGAAGGCTCAGAGGTGTCTGCAGTCATTACTTCTACTAACCCAGACATGATAGGGTCCCTGCGGATCTGCACTAAGCCATGTACGCCACACTCTGCAATCCGGAACTACAGACATCAGGTAGGATCTACACTTCGAGCGGTCCTGCACCTGACCGCAGCGATCTCATAAGACAACATGTAAGGGCTGAAATGGGGTGTCAGTCACTATGTTTCATGTACTTCGCGACCATGCTTGATCCCAACGAAGTAAGATGCCTTAGAGCTGGTGTTGGCTAAAGAGGGGAAAAAAAAAAAAAAAAAGAGGAAGGAGGAAACTCCTTACTTACATAAGTGGACTATGACTGTTCTTTATACGTTACAACAGCTGGGTTCATGCTCGGGACTTCAATTAAAGTTTATATATGCTGGCTGTCCGTTACCTGTTTACCTGTATCTGGAGTAGGATAAACCTATGCTGGAGGACATGTCACTTTACACGCCCAAGGTTTGCGTGTCAATCTTACTCTTTAATAACTCATGGCGTTTGGAGAATGCTGGTTAATACTTGACTATATGTTTGATCCCTTTGGGTTCCCTGACAGGGGTTTGTTAATAAAGCTATGCTCTTTCTTTTTATTAGCTCACTTATTCAGCTGTTCTAATGGTTTATATACTATGTTTATGCGTGGTTTGTTAGTTATACAGATTGCTTATTCTGTTTATTTTATTCATGTCCTAGCTACACGTAACTGATAGCTTGCTATAAATTTACGCACACCATTAGTCCTCTAGCTGTGATCCTCTCTCCTTTAGCTATGAATGGCCCACTTAGCACCCAGTGAAATATGAGCCCACAGTAACGTTGAATACAGGACTACTGGTAGAAGCCAATATATCTTGGGAGCATCTCATAAGTGTTTGTAGAAACTTCTGGGATTATACTAACCAATTTTTGTTATATTGCTATGTATGTTTAATGCACTTTTGCAGTAATCTGTTTCAACCTTCATATATAAAAGGATTTTAAATATGGCGCTATTTTGGGCGGGAGTATGAAGCTATCTGCGATATAAGCTTTTTATGTGTTATTGTCTGTTTATTGCTAATCTGTGCTTTCTTGTTGTAAGTTCAGCATACATTTGAGATGATTTTATGTGTATTACTCCTATAATTCTATTTGAATGTTCCATATTTGGGCTAGGTATGTAGATATAAGTTTGCAGTCCTTACACAATTTTCTATGTAAATGTTTACTCTAGAACAGCACCTATCTAATATACTAATATACTTTGGCATTACCTTTAACCGTAGTGTAAACAAGACCATACAACAAATAATTTATACATGTTTATGCATCTTTGTAGACTCTAAGCAGACTTAGGCTGTTAAAGTCATAGAATCCCTACATGTAGGCACTGGGGCAGTTTCCTTGTATGCTATAGAATTGCCAATCCAATGGTCCCCTATACTATAATATAATATAGCCTCATTTTGTATAAGTGATAAGCAGCTTTGCTGTATTATATTAACTAGCTACTGTACATTACTATGATATCAGCTCCTTTAACACTACGTTGTTATATATTAATTTATGGATATCTGAGATGATACTATATATTATGCATAGGTTGTAACCTTATTACTAGTAACCAGCAAACTGGGGCTCCTAAGATAGACAGGCTAACTCTACAATAATAAAACTTGGAATGTGTTGCTTCTATCCATAGTAGAGTAATATAGTATTTCAGTAGCTGCCGCTATTTAACAGCAACCATTCATGCTCTGCATACCTAATTTAACATACTACTACTCACAGTTATTAACTCAACAGAACGCCTGGGTAGTATGTATAATATGATTATTCTCTCATTATTACTGATTAACTGACTCTGATGTTATACCAGTACAATAGGTTCCATATGTAAGCAGTTACTGTGGATATGGGTAGCATAATAGGGCATATCCTACTGGAATTCACCCTTAACTTACTATGTTTTACGAATCTCTGTAAGGACACGTATAGCATTGAAGACCTTCTATATTGCTATTTTTGAAACCCCAGTTAGGTATAGTTACGGTCATTATTAAATTATTTAGAAAAAAAAAAAAGGGAGAAAGGGGAGGGAAAACACTAAGGTACATGATTAGAAATATCGTTACAGCATAAAGCCTACTAGTTCTATTGCAAACCCATTGGTTCTGAATTCTCCTAAATATACTATTCTGTTCTCATATTAGCCATTAACAAATGTATATATTACTAACCCCTAGTGACATATCCCCTTATGGATCCCTAGTCACACTAAGATACTAATAGAAGAATAGCCTTCACAGACAGTATTTCATATAGCTAATTCTCTGATAACTTTTTTACAGAGGCCCCACTAAATTATATATCTTTATGACATCGCATCATAGATATATCTATATGTGTTCATTCTTATGGCTCCGCCCTCCAACCCCCCCACTCATTCTCATAGCGGTGCTTACCCGCTGAATATCCCCCCCCCCATAACATACGCTTATCTCTTCTCTTTGTGCAACTTGCAAGGAGATATCTATCTGACCTTTAGTTGGTTGCTATTTTTACAAGCCATCAGGCTTTAAATTTAAGAGTCTAATAGGTCAGACACTTATGCTAATCTATTATAAAATCGAGGTTTCATCTGCCTATCTAATGTGATTTGTATCAGTGTTGAAATATGTTGTACAATTGTATTTGTAACATTCTCTAGGTCCGAAAGGCGGTTTATGTTTTTTCTTTTATGTATATTATACAAAACCTCAATAAAAAAATATTTACAAAAAAAAAAAAGGATTATTTGACCACCTATATACATTATCAGAATCATAATCCGTCTTATCTCTATTGATCTTTTGTAATTTAAATGCCCACAACTCTTTCTGAAAAGAAGACATGTTAGTTTTAAACTGTTTGTCAGAACTAGACAGGGACTAAAAAGCAGCTCTGGAAAAATATGAAGACCAGCTCTATTTTCCGTTGAGTTAGTAGAATGCAAATGCCCCATTTTTCTCAAAGCGGATTACGGAGATACTCCTTCCCCAATAAATTTTTCAGAATTAAATTATATCACTTTGCATTAAATAACAATTCCAGATTAATGTTATATAGGCACCCTACAACGCAATTGCATCTACTAATCACCACTTTAAATTGTAGTTTTCCAGCCCCAGCTGCTGCAGCCCACCGGGAAATCTCCTGGTGTCCTGGTAGGCCACTCCGACCATGCTGTTTGTCATATGCTTTAAAGTCAGGATCCAATTGAAAAGTTATTTTGTACAGATTGCATCTGTTGTACCAATGCAATCCTCTGATTCTTTCTGTACTCAATAATTAGATCCATAAGTCTCTGCGAGCACTGAGTAAGTCAAGGCATGTAACATGAAATGAAGGGATTTTTTTAATCCTTAATCCCCTAGGGATATGTTGCTGTTGGTTATATATCATAAAAGTTTTTATGTCTAATTTGTCTCTTTTTCTTAAACTGTCCATTTGTATGAACAAATTGTCCAGATTTAACTCTGCATCTCTCATGAGTTCCTGAACCTGTTATAATGATACATCCAAACTTTTCGTAAGATCTTCAAGGCCGGACTGGAAATAAAAAGCAGCCCTATTTTCCATTGAGTCGGTAGAATGTATATGCCCCATTTTTCTTAAAGGGGATTACTGCGATACTCCTTCCACAAAGTTTGTTTTCAGAATGAAATTATATTACTTTGCTTTAAATAAAAATGCCAGATTGATGTTATTTAGTCACCCTACAACCCAATTGCATCCATCAATCACTGCTTTAAATTGTAGCTTTCCAGCCCCAGCTGCTGCAGCCCACCGGGAAAACTCCTGGTATCCTGGTAGGCCAATCCGGCCCTGAAGATCTTCAAAGACATAGCTTTCCGCTACGCCCTGCTGAGAATCAACATCAATATCCGAATTCATATTATGGCACAATTAGTGATAGATGTACAATCAAGGATAAATATAACCCCCCAAAAAAGTAGAAAGTTAATACTGTATATATATTCCTCACTCACTGTGAAGCAAATATCTGACCATAACATTAAACTGTAAAGATGCCACACCTCTTCAGCCTACATATTAATGTCACACACAGATAATTTTTGACGAGAGCTTATACCAAATTCAGCGAGCCACTTAGCAAACTAGAACCGAAAACACTGACACACCAAAGGTAGGATGCTCAAGCCGACTCACGATCTGCAACTGTGGCATTCTTCCATTATAGACACACGTGTTGGGATTGAAACAAAAAAAGAAAGGGCGCCTCCTAGTGTAGCCAATTTTTGTAAGTAGATAATATATATTCGCAGATTTTGTACTCACATGTAGTGAAGGCAACGATAATGCCTAGGTAGATGGTCTGGAAACTTATCAGTGTCCCAGTTGACTGTGCACCATGAGAAGGGCTGCTCCTCTTGAATGGAAAAGATCTGGAAAAATGGAAAAATATACAGAGGGCGACTCCTAGTGCAAATCAGTTGATACAGTTGTAAGCCCCAAATGATCCCTTTAGAGAGATACTCACATATTATGGAGCACACTATAGTGCTAATGAGGCAAGCTGGGTATATTATGGTGGCCCAGCGCACATAACACTCTGGCAAGCAGTGGATCAATGTAGCAAATAAAAGATAGGAGACTCCAGAAGTATATCAAAAATGAGTTTTATAAATATAAATAAATGAACATAAAAACAATCAGTAAAACACGCTACGCGTTTCTCAGAGCTCACCACTCTGTTTCCTCAGGCAACGTGTTGGGATTGTCAGTTATGTGCACGTAACCAACACTCCCACTTTGTGTGTCTACACGGAAGGACGCCACAGTTGCAGAGTGTGAGTCGGCCTGAGCATCCTACCTTTTGTGTGTCAGTCCATAACTTGTCCGCCTGCTCTGAGGTAGTGGACAGAAATCAACCTGATCAAATACGATCGGGTTGATTGACACCCCCTGCTAGCGGCTGCAAATCTGCAGGGGCGGCATTGCACCAGTAGTTCACCAGAACTGCTGGTGCAATGATAAATGCTGACAGCGTATGTTGTCAGCATTTATTGATGTGCGGCGGACATGATATGCTACTTCGTATCATGTTGGCTCACACATTGATAAATATACCCTAATATACAGACCAGATTTCCCAACTTCAATGTCACTGTACAGAACAAGGTTTTGCTTTTCTGCACTTCTATAAATGTAAGCTGTGCATGCGTCATATGGTTATCTGTTTGCCTCTGATCTGAACTTTTCACAGTATGTAAATTGTGTTATTGTTTGGACTGTGAAAAACACAGATTTGGAACTGAAAAATCACTGGTAAAGAGGATCAGAAATATTGGAATCAACTTCAATGTCTGAAGTGCTCTCTATTAAGTATTGTTTCTACACTTGCAAAGTTACAGTAAAATCAAAGAAAAATATATCTCTGATTGGTAAATGTTATAATTAGTGAGTGTAATATAAGAATAAAAAAATGAGTTGTTGGTAGTATTCCTGCATTGCAAATATGGAGGATTGTGAATTTGCATAATATTCTACAACTCCTAATGAGTTTAGTAAAGAAAAATAATAATATTAATAATAATAATTTAATTGCACTTGCTTACATTCTGCTTAGTGTTTCTTTTCACAGATACAACACAAATGAAAGACATATTCACTTGGTTATATAAATTGAGATCTAGGGGTTAATTTATCAAGCTCTAAAGACTGCTGCTTCTTAATCTGTCCACCTGCTCTGACAACGACTGCTAGTAGCCAATTGGCCATGAATCTGCAGGGGGTTGCATTGCACCAGCAGTTCACAAGTACTGCTGTTGCAATGATAAATGCCGACAGCGTATGCTGTCGGCATTTATCGATGTGAGGCGGACATGATACGTTACATTGTATTATGTCCGCAGAAAAGTAGAAAAGAAGAAGGCTCCACAATAGTGCAAAAATTGGGTTTAAAGCATATGCAATCACGGCAGTCAGGTTGCTATGGTAACCAGAGGAAAAAATGCTGCACACAGGCGCATGCGCAGCATTTTGTCCTCTGGTAACCATAGCAACCGAACCGCTGTGATTGCATATACTTTAAACCCAACCTAGAAGAGCCTACCGCCCCTATTTGGTGCTACACCGTAAAACCATGTTTGTGTGGACAAAAGTACCATTACGAGCCTGTGATTATCATCAGCTGATGGAATCGTGTGACGAGGGGATAGCTATCTGGACAGTTACTAAAGGTCCCGCAAGCGTTTGTGGCACTTCTCAAGTGCTCTATATTCTGTGAGTATGATATTTTCTGTGTACATTTAAACCATGTACCACTGATTTTGCACTATTGTGGCACCTACTTCTTTTCTACTTTTCTTCAGATTCGCTTCACTTGTTTCACCATCAAGTTTTGGAAGAAGCCTGCAGCCTTCTGTCTTTTTGAGGACTTTTATGATTTATGACCTATCACTTTGAGCACTAGCATAAGTATTTACATTGTGTGATTGATTGTTTTATTTTCTGTTGTATTTCTGTGCACTGTTAATTTTTGCATTATACGCGCTTTTAAGGGAGTTGCGTTTGCAAATGCTGCACACATTTATTTATATTGTATCATGTCCATCCACACTATAATACATAGACCCCCTAGGTATTATGAGTAAAAGGAAAAGCAAGTTGTATTTTTTTAAATGTGTGTGTTTTTACAAGCTGGTAAAAAGCTATCTTTTTAGTTTTGAAAATGTCTGAAGTAATGTAAAGATCTTGGTAAACATATTACTTGTTACTACCAGGATTTAGATACCTTTTAACTTTCACACAACTTATAGTAATGTTGATGCCTGGGATTTTATGAGGAATTAGTAAAAAAAATCTATAAGAGGATGTTTGACAAAACACACAGTTCCTGTGATATTGTAAAGCAGGTAAAATAACTAACACCTAGATTACGAGTTTTGCGGTAACGATTTTACTGTTGGGGGGTTTATTTGGGGCAATGCCCCGCAAAAGGCCCTTTTAAGGGCTATTGATAGTTTAGTTTAGTTTAGTTTAGGCTAGGGTTTTTTTGTTTTTTTTTTGGGTGGGCTTTTTTATTTTGATAGGGCTCTTAGATTAGGCGTAATTAGTTTAAAGATCTTGTAATTTGTTTGTTTTTTTCTGTAATTTAGTGTTTGTTTTGTTTTGTAATTTAGCTAATTTAATTTAATTTATTTAATTGTATTTAATTTAGGTAATTGTATTTAATTGTAGGGTTAGGTTAGGTGTTAGTGTAGCTTAGGTTAGGTTTTATTTTACAGGTACTTTTGTATTTATTTTAGCTAGGTAGTTATTAAATAGTTAATAACTATTTAATAACTATTCTACCTAGTTAAAATAAATACAAACTTGCCTGTAAAATAAAAATAACACCTAAGCTAGATACAATGTAACTATTAGTTATATTGTAGCTAGTTTAGGGTTTATTTTACAGGTAAGTATTTAGTTTTAAATAGGACTTATTTATTTATTAATAGTAGGTTTTATTTAGATTTCTTTTAATTCTATTTAAGTTAGGAGGTGTTAGGGTTAGACTTAGGTTTAGGGGTTAATAAATTTAATATAGTGGCGGTGACGTTGGGGGCGGCAGATTAGGGGTTAACAAATGTAGATAGGTTGCGGCAATGTTAGGGATGGTAGATTAGGTGTTAATAATATTTAACTAATGTTTGCGAGGCGGGAGTGTGGCAGTTTAGTGGTTAATATGTTTATTCTAGTGGCGGCGATATCCGGAGCAGCAGATTAGGGGTTAATAATTGTATTTTAGTGTTTGCAATGCGGGAGGTCCTCGGTTTAGGGGTTAATAGGTAGTTTATGGGTGTTCAGTGTACTTTTTAGCACTTTAGTTATGAGTTTTATGCTACGGCATAAAGTATAAAACTCATAACTACTGACTTTAAAATGCGGTACCAATCTTGACGGGATAGGGTGTATCGCTCACTTTTTGGCCTCCCAGGACAAGCTCGTAATACCGGCGCTATTAAAGTCCCATTGAAAATAGACCATACGCAAATTGTGTAAGTCGATTTGCAGTAAGGCCAAAAAAGTGTGCGGTACCCCGAAATCTTCAAGACTCGTAATATCAGCGGTAGTGAAAAAGCAGCGTTAGAACCTGAAAATGCTGCTTTTTCAGCTTACCGCAAAACTCATAATTTAGCCGTAAATTTTAAGTTTAAGAGTTTCATAAGTGTTCGGACAGTACTGTTTATAAAGATGTTCGGTTAATGTGTTGCTACCAGGAATCACAAATTTTTTTACATTTACATGATTCTTTTTGTTCCAGAAATGTAAACCATATGAATCATTAAAATCTGGCAATACTTTCCAAACTTCAAAGAACTTTCTCCAAACTGCCAGTTGTAATTTGTAGAATCGTACAGGATTCAAGAAAGTGATGCTTCCACACATGAGATCCTCCAAAGCCTTAAAATTATGCTGAGAACAATATTGTGCCAGAATTCTTGTTACTAATAAAGGTCCTTGCTGTCCCCAAAAATTTCCATTATAGTTACGGACAAAGTCTTCCATGCATTTCCAGATGAAATCATGATGTGGAGAAAAGCCAAGAGCTCCATTACTAGAATGAGAAGAGGACTCAGCTGCCAGAAAGTTTTTTACCGGAACTGCTTTAAATGAGATTATATCTGTGTCCATATAGATGCCACCATATTTCCAAATTAGGGCCAATCTGCAACCATCTGCGCTGACATGGGTCCAATAGCGTTCCAATTTAGGATCAACCTACAATTTAAAATAATTACAGAAGGGGATCATTTTTTTACTTAATAGAGATTTACATCTTTGGAATTTGTTATAAATAATATTTTCAGGAGGGCATATAATCATTAATATGGGTATGTTAATGTTAGACACAGTGAGCTTAGAATCACACAAATATAAACACACTATGTGCAAAGGTGGACTTCTATTCCATTAACATGTAATGTTTGACTTTTTTAAGGAATTAATAAAAATTATATTTTATATTTACTTCTATATGTTAGTAAGGCTCTGAGTGCCATAACACTTGCATCTATATTACAATGGGGTTACAAATATAAATAATTAAATCTCTGCATGTTCTCATTCCATAGACTTCTTGTTCATGGATGTATTTTTTGTGTATGTATTTTTTCTTTTACAGAATGTCCACCTGTCTGACTGCTCTCCTGGTCAATTTATGTACCCTTTGTAACAGTAACCCAATATGCTACCTACACTGTGCATTAACTCCTCCTGTCCTGAATCCTACCATCATAATTAATCTGTATTTAATAACCCTACTGTACATAAATTCCAACTGCAACCCCATTAACCCCTAGCACCCATGACCCCAATTAACAATTCATTAGAAATTAATGAATCCCCTAAAATGTCCCTCCAATGCAACAATATTTAGCATCCAGTGAACTCCCCCATCATGACCAATCCAACTATTCCATGCATCATTGAAGACATCACTCCTACATGATCACACCTATCACTCAAGAGCACCATATGTCAATTATCCTCCCTACTACTTGTAGCACCCAAAAATTGGCCTTATATGATCCCCATCTCAGCCATCCTTAGCACCAAGGGAACCCCAAAATGACACTTTAAAGGGACACTAAACACAATATTTTTTTTTTATGATTCAGGTTCAGAATACAATTTTAAACAACATTCCAATTTACGTCTATTATCTAATTTGCTTCATTCTTTAGATATCCTTTGTTGAAAAAATAGCAATGTACATGGGTGAGCCAATCACACAAGGCATATATCAGCAGCTACTGAGCCTATCTAGATATGCTTTTCAGCAAAGGATATCAAGCATATGAAGCAAATTAGCTAATACAAGTCAATTAGAAAGCTGCTTAAAAATGCATACTCTTTCTAAATCATGAAAGAAAAAAGTTGAGTTTCATGTCCCTTTAAGGCATCCACATTAGTATCAAAGAGAACCTCCTACATGGCTTTGTGCCAAAGGGACCCAAGACTTGTCCCACATAATTCAACAACTCCTAGCACCCAAAGGAGTCCCTGCATGACCTTAACAATGCAAATATCATACCCCAAAACACTTCAAAAATCGTAATGACCCAGTGTCTAAAAGACTCTCAAAGCATTGGAATCTCACAATAACCACCAAAATTTTAACAGCCACTGGACATTAAATGCAAGGTTCATCCTAGTTCCTACATTATTATATTTGTTTATCATTTGAAAGCACAATTTGTTAGCTTTATCAAATATTTTTTGACCCCCCTAGTCTTTATACTTCTCTGGACAAGGTCCTCAAATAAGTCTTCCATAACAATTAAGGACTATCATAATAATGATGGTTTTTAATTTACAGATTTCTGAGAGTCACTGGATTGGCAACTAAATTCACTTGTGATGGTTATTCCGATCCTCATGTCACACTTCTTTTTACAGAGTTTTCCAAAAAACTTTTCATAATGATGGATGACCATTTTAAATACTATGTACAAATACTATGTAATATAAAACTCAAACTATGTACTAATTCTCCATTTTTTTTAATAGTGTGATGTTCTGATTCTTGCTTCAAATATTATTTAAATTAGTAGTCATTACGTTGTACTGCCTATAAGAAGAGGTGGTAAAAAATCAAACAATACTTATGTTCAAACACTACCTCTTCCTAAAGGCAATCTAAAGGGCCCCATTTAACAACTGCCAGACTGACAAGGTTTAATTCCACAAACCTGTCTACCTGGCATCACGGGGAGCAGGGTCTATTAATCACTTGTGTCTGACTTGTCTGGGGTGATTTTGATCCGCCAGCTAAGAGCTGCCATACAGGCTAGGAAGCAGTGGTCTAATGACCGCTGGTTCATTTTTGTCAGCTGCAGACTCGCTCGTGGATATGCAGTTTGATAAACAGAGCCCAAAGTAGACACTACTACTGAAAATGATTGTCCTTTTTTTAATAATATTCTTATTCCGGTTTTCCTGATACCATTATGATTTTATTTCAGTGGTAGCTATTACCTTAAACTGTCTACTAGAAGATGCAATAAAGAGCAATTAAAATAAAACAAAGAAAAACATTTTTCTAATAATATTCTGTTTTTTGCTACCTGAAGTTGAGCTGGCTTTGCAGGATATACATGCACTATATATATGCACTAACAGACATTATCACTTGCAGCAGCAAGTCAACATTGGCTGCAAAAATCCTGATACAGAAAGCCAGCTGAGAACTTAAGTTATCATAATGGCAGCTCCCTTCTCCCATTATAGGCAGTAGCTTCACTACAAAGTTCTTACTGCTCAATTTGCAAGAAAATTAGTAAGTTGATTACTGCTTTACACAATTTGTTTTTTTATGTTTGCTTAAATAAAGTTTTGATGTTTGTTTTTGTTTTGTTTGCTTTTTTTACTAAATGAACACTGTTTCATATCCCTTTAAGTTGTTATTTGTTGTATTCAGGCCAATATGCTAATTTTGTTTGGGTATACTGTATATGCCTTTGTTTGCCATAGAGTGTGGTTTTTACCTGTAGAGATCAAGTAGGGGGTCCTTGGGTATTAATGAGGTATAGTGATTAGTGCTTTAAAGTGGAAAATGTTTCATGGTTAGGGTGGTTGTGGTTAGTAATAGGATAGATGGTGCAGTTAAGACAATGGGGCCTATTTATGATGGTGCAAGCAGACATTATCCGATATAGTGGATCATGTCTGCTTAACATCGATAAATGCCGACAGCATACGCTCTCTGCATTTATTAATGCACCAGCAGTTCTTGTTAACTGCTGGTGCAATACCGCCCCCCTGCAGATTTGCGGCCAATCGGCCGCTAGCAGGTGGAGTCAATCAACCCGATCATATTTAATCTGGTTTATTTCTGATGATTTCTGTCCGCCGTGTTAGAGCAGGTGGACAGGTTATGGAGCAGCGGTCTTTAGACGGAGCTTGATAAATATGCCCCAATAATGTATCAAAGTTTAGTGCAGTAGGTGTAAAGCACAGTTAAAAGTTACGTAGATGGTAAGGGATTCAGGAAGTAGGGTTTAAGGGAAGTGAGGAGAATTCTGTGTAGCAGGGGTTAATGTCTTTTGAGTAACATTTAGAATTTAGGTGCTGAAGGTATTGGAGGCAGAGTTAGTTACAATGTGGCTAAATCAAGTGTAGTAAGGGTATAGGATGGAGGTTCCGGTTAATGGAATAGATGTTAGGGGAAATTTGGCATGTAAGAGGTTAATTGAAGTTTTTAGCTGCTCAGAGCTCAGAGCAGGAGCGAGCTGCACTTAGTGCCATGGCGCGGTCGGGCCGGGCTGTGACTATACTGCTGGCCCGATGCGCTGTTAGAAAAAAACAGACCCGCTCAGAAGATCACAGAGAGCGGGTCTGTAAAACAGCAGTTATTTTTTAAATTCAAAGGGGAAATTTGGTTTTACAATGTTTGCGCTATTATAATGTTATATAATTCTGCACTATGTGCAGAATTATATAACATTTTTTTTATGGTTTACTGACACTTTAAGGCAATGAGTCACAGGAGTTTTTTTCATTTAAGAAAATAACTATGACATATTTACATTTATATAACATTTTAAAGCTATGCTAATGTCTAAATTTCTTCTCTGGGGACAATTCGAGTCAGCTATTCCAATCCATAAGAAATTACTTTTCAGGCATATGTTGCTGGGCTTTGGACTGGCTTAACACTTTAGCGATATCCAACATTTATTTTACTGAACTATAGCACTGTTCTTGTGAATTTATTCTTTGAGATAGATTTTACAGCTCTTTCACACACAAGTCTCCTAGCATAAGCTTTTATGCCTTGTTCTTGGCTGTGTGTTTGCTCTCATATTTTGCCTTTACCATATTTATAAGGATTCTTCCTGTCATGGATAGAATATTTAAAGAACCTAAGAACACCAAATCCCCATCTATGCCTGTTTTCCTAAAGTGGCTTCTAAAATATTTAAGGAATGTGAATATGTTAAAATATTTATGGAAATTTTAATGTATAGATGCTCTAGTTTTGTGGTCATATGTAACACTATCTTACCTTTAAATACCAGGAGAGAAGAGGTGTATCCCTAAATACTTCCTCCATTTTCAAAGAGAAAATGTAGACATTCTCAAATGACGAGAGAGCTGGAAAACGTGCCCGTACTTTTTTTTGATCATCTTCTGATGTTACATTGACCAAGCCTTTCATGAAGAGAACAACAGGGCGATCAGGGTATACACGGGCTGCTGATTCAACAGCGCATGTGACTAAATGAGTTGGTGTCAATACACCCATGGTCTCCAGAAATATGATGCCATTTCCTTGATTTAGAGGGTTGCTTGAACCTAAAATGGTTAGGTTTGTGCTTTCTTTTGAGTAAATATCAACAAACGAGGTATTGCTCTCTTTATATATGTAGCCTATGGCTATCATGAGTAATAACAAACCAAAGATACGTATGGTATTTGTCTTGGTTATCATATCTGTTGATTAATCTGCAAGAAAAAGAAACAAAAGGGCTTCATGAAAGTCTGTAGATAAAATGTAAATGTAGTAAAGTTATAGTCATTTAAAGAAACATTGGAGAAAATAAAATCATGTCAAGCTCTTTTCAGATTAAGAAAGCCTCCTCTTTATTCACAATATCCTATTAATTTTTTTTTTTTTCTATTCCCAACAAGATTCTCCATTAAAGTATAGGAGGAAGATAAAAGCTATGGCAATCTTTACAGACAGCTAGATTACGAGTTTTGAGTGTTATAGGGATTTCAACAACCGCCACAAAAGCGGCGTTATTTTAACCCCTATAGCGCTGCTATTACAAGTTTATAAAAAGCAGGCTTGTACAGGCAATATGGTGGTGTTGAGCTCCATACTGCACCCAAATACACGCGCTGCTTTGACGTGCTCGTGCACGATTTCCCTATAGACATCAATGGGGAGAGCCAGCAAAAAAAGCCTAACACCTGCAATCGCGGAAACAAAAGCTCTGTAACGCAGTCCCATTGATGTCTATGGGGAAAGAAAAAAAAGTTATGTTTAAACCTAACACCCTAACATAAAAACCACATCTAAACACCCCTAATCTGCCATCCCCAACATCGCCACAACCTAGATACAGTTATTAACCTTTAATCTGCTGCCCCTAACCTTGTCGTCACCTACATTACACTTATTAACCCCTAATCTGCTTCCCCCAATGTCGCCGCCACTATAATAAATTTTTTAACCACTAAACCTAACCCTAACCTAAGCCTAAGTCTAACCCTAAGGTAAACCTAACCCTAACACTCCCTAACATAAATATAATTAAAAAAATAAACCTTGCAATTATTATCTAAATAATACCTATTTAAAACTAAATACATACTTACCTGTAAAATAAAACCTAAGCTAGCTACAATATAACTAATAGTTAAATTGTATCTATCTTAGGTTTTATTTTTATTTCACAAGTAAGTTTGTATTTATTTTAACTAGGTACAATAGTTAGTAAAAAGTTAATAACTATTTACTAGCTACTTAGTTAAAATAAATACAAACTTACCTGTAAAATAAAACCTAAGGTACCTTACACTAAAAACTATCATTACAATAATATAAATTGAATTATTAAAAGACAATTATTTAACTTACAAAAAAATTAACACTAAATTACAAAAAATAAAAAACCTTATAAAAAAAAAAAACTGAATTGCTCCTAATCTAATAGCCCTATCAAAATAAAAAGGCATGGGCATTGCCCCAAATAAATCAGCTCTTTTACCTGTAAAAAAATTACAAACACCCCCATCAGTAAAACCCACCACCCACGCAACCAAACCCCCCCAAATAAAAACCTAACCTAAACATTGCCTTGCAAAGGCATTTGGATGGGCATTGCCCTTAAAAGTGCATTTAGCTCTTTTACTGTCCAAAACCCTAAGCTTAAAAAAACCTACCCAAAAAATCCTTTATAAAACACTAACCCCCGACGATCCACTTACAGTTATCGAAGTCCTGACATCTATCCTCATCCAAGCAGCAAGAAGTCTTCATCCATGTGGCCTCTTCGATCTTCATCCAGCTGGCGAAGTCCTCATGCAAGCGGAAAGAAGTCTTCATCCAGACGGCATCTTCTATCTTCAACCATCCAGTGCGGAGCGAGTCCATCTTCAAGACATTCGCTGCAGAGCATCCTCTTCATACCGTCGTCGCTGGAAAATGAAGGTTCCCTTTAAGTGATGTCATACAAGATGGTGTTCCTTACATTCCTATTGGCTGATAGAAATTAAAGGGGATACAATCCTATTGGCTGTTGCAATCAGCCAATAGGATTGAGCTTTCATCCTATTGGCTGATTGGAACAGCCAATAGTATGAGAGCTCAATCCTATTGGCTGATTGGATCAGCCAATAGGTTCAAAGCTCAATCCTATTAACTGATTGCAACAGCCAATAGGATTTTTTCCCCTTTAATTCCTATTGGCTAATATAAATATTTCAGCCAAAAAGAATGTAAGGGACGCTATCTTGGATGACATCACTTAAAGGGAACCTTCATTTTCTAGCGACGCCCATATAAAGAGGATACTCCACGACAGATGTCTTGAAGATGGACCCGCTCAGCGCCGGATGGATGAAGATAGAAGATGCCGTCAGGATGAAGACTTCTTTACGCATGGATGAGGACTTCACCGGCTGGATGAAGATCAAAGAGGCCACATGGATGAAGACTTCTTGCCGTTTGGATGAGAATGGATGTCCGGACTTTGATAACTGTAAGTGGATCGTCAGGGTTTAGTGTTAGGTTTTTTTAGGGGTTTTTGGGTGTTTTTTTTTGTTAGGTTAGGGTTTTGGGCAGTAAAAGAGCTAAATGCCCTTTTAAGGGCAATGCCCAGCCAAATGCCCTTTTCAGGGCAATGTTTAGCTTGGGTTTATTTATTTAGTTTTTATTTGGGGGGTCTGGTTGGGTGGGTGGTGGGTTTTACTGTTGGGGGTGTCTGCATTTTTTTACAGGTAAAAGAGTTGATTTCTTTGGGGCAATGCCCCGCAAAAGGCCCTTTTAAGGGCAATTGGCAGTTTAGTGTAGGCTAGGTTTTTTTTATTTTGGGGGGCTTTTTTATTTTGATAGGGCTATTAGATAAGGATTAATTTGTATTTATTTTCGATAATGCTGTTTTTAATTTTTTGTAATTTAGTGTTTATTTTTTTTGTAAGTTAGACAATAGTATTTTTTTTTTTTTTAATTAAAGATATTTGGAGGGTACACAATCCCAATGTTCACGCATTCACATGTGAATCAAAACAATTTCAATCTTTCTCCTGAATTGACTTTTTTTTAGTAGCAGAGAGAATTTTTGGTTTGAATCCAATAGCTCAGATTGGGGATTTTACTATATCTAATCGAGCAAATGTATCTTTGGAGTTACATTAGGAAGAGCTAAAACCAGATCCTGTTAAAACTTATATTTTTCCCTCCTTTTTAGTTAGTAACCTGAAATTTAAAAATTGGTTGACTATAAAATGGCAGGAATATGCAAAACGGAACCCATCATATATTTCTAAAAGTGAGACTTTCTGGGAAACTGCCAAAGCAGTTGTCAGGGGTGAAGTTAAAGTATATCACCAAAAACTAAAGCAAAAATATCATAGTAGAGAAGTGGAACTTTCCAATCATGTTAAAAATACATATAATACCTATCTGAGTTGTCCGATTCAAATAAATTGGGACTCTTATATTAAGGCTAAAAAAGAATGGGAGATCGCTAGGGCTCAGAAATCACAATTGATGAATTCAGGACTAGAGCAAACTTTTATAGATATGGGGATAAAATTGGAAAATACTTAGCTAGATGTGTAAGAAACCATGAGAAACAGAATTATATTAAGGTTATTAAAAAGGATGATATTAAAATTAATAAATCTGAGGAATATAGCCAGATGTTTTATAATTTTTTTTAAAGAATTATACTCCCCAACAGAGATAAATACTACCAATTAAGCTAAATTCTGGCAGAAGATATCAGTACCTGCCCTGTCCCCTGAGTATTTACAACTATTGAATTTGCCTATAACGAAAACTGAAATACAATATGCAATTGATAAATTGAAAATGAATAAAGCTTCTGGCCCTGATCTTTTAACAGGTGTTTTTTTTACAAACTATTAAAACAAGAAATTACATCCACTCTGTTAAAATTATTTAATGACTATTTTGTAAACGGATTAAAACCCTCCCCATATTTTTCAGCTGCTACAATTACACTTATTCAGAAGAAAGGTAAGGACCCAACCTCTTTAGATTCATACTGTCCAATTTCACTCTTAAATAGTGACTACAAATTGCTTATTGGTATCATGGCACATAGACTGAAAGGGCCCCTAGACTCTCTAGTGCATGCAGACTAGGTCGGCTTTATGGCTTATAGAAATCCATCCGCTAACATTCGAAAAATGTTCTTACTCTTAGATGATTACTGGAATCTTGATAAACAAAAAAAATCCAAAATCTTACACGATCAAGCTATTTTATCAATTGATGCCCAAATGGCGTTTGACTCAATTACTTGGGACCATCTTTTTCATACGATGAGTCAATTTGGATTTAAAGGTCTATTTCTAAAATGTACCAAAACAATATATTCAAAAGCTTCTTCTTCAATATTGGTAAATGGGTCTTTAAGTAATAGTTTTTTTTATGGTGAAAGGTACACGGCAGGGGTGTCCGATTTCTCCTTTATTTTTTAATTTAGCTATTGAACCCCTTGCAATATTATTTAGAATGGAACTTCAAGGAATTCCTCTTGGGGATAAGAAGCTTAAACTTCTACTTTATGCTGATGATCTGTTACTATTTCTTAATAATACACAATTAGAAATCCCATATATTTTAAAATGTATTCAGGAGTTTGGCTCTTTCTATTTCAGTATTTTATTTGAGAAGATTAAACAAAACCTAACTAATTGGTCCCATATTCCGCTTTCCCTTCCCTTCTCTATCTGTATACAACAGTGTATGTCTAGCTAACAGTTAAAATCATCTAATTAAAATGATTATTTTACCAAAATGTTTATATCTAATACACCCATTTACCCATTCCACTAAATAAAAAGATATTAATTAACGCATTTAAGACAGTTTGGTGGGCTATCCTTCCCTTCTCTATCTGTATACAACAGTGTATGTCTAGCTAAAATTGCAATGGATTGGCTTACGGACGGTAATTATATTGCTGACTTAGAGGTGGAAAAAAAGCTAGTCTTTCCTTTTTCTTTAACTGCTTTGTTACACTGTCCTATTCAACATATACTGATTACAATAAAAAGGATGTATACTAGATATTATATTATTATAGCATGGCAACATCTAAGATCATTATTAAATACAGACCTTTATATGTCAAATATGTCCAGTAAGAATTTTAATTTTAATTGAATACAACCGGGGTTGCAAATGGGATTATCACTATTCAAAAATGGTATCAGCTCCATTGATTTTTATAAGTTGATACTTTCTAACTTAGGTGAAGCTAATTTACAGAAACTAGATAGAAGTTGGCAACAAATTCTAGATATATCTGGTGAGGATATGGTGAAATGTAGCATACAAAAGGCGGATAAAGCCAGAATCTCTGCAGCATGGTGGGAATCTCATGTAAAACTTATTAACCAGGTTTACATTACACCAGCTAAACTTAATCGCTGGTATCCTAACACTCAAAACTACTGTCCTGGGCGCCACTCCTCGGAAGCCGACCTGGTTCATATGTTCTGGAGCTGCCCTCAAATTCAGAAGTTTTGGTCCCGAGTTCAATTTTGGCTCTGTAAGATCTTAAAAATAAATATTAAATTTGATAAAAGACACATATTTCTCTTACATGATAGGCCAAATCCGCGGGTAAATATTTGTTTCATTAACATAACTATTTTGGGTGGTAGATACCTTATATTTAAAAATTGGAAAAATAAACGAGAACCAATTATTAATAATTTATACCGATTTATAACGATTTGATGCCTATACCTCTACAGTAAAAGGTATTGAGAGATATTATATGAAATGGACAGCGTATATGGAGATATATGAAACCAATTTTCAAAAACAACTATTAATTCCTATTGAAAATGTAATATTGACTAAGTTCCTTAGCTCATTAAAGTAATTTCTAAATGTTGTATCTTACTTTCTGAGATGTAGCAAAGGAAGTTGGATGATATGATGAGAGTATACTCCTTTGCCTTTATTTGTCTTTCCTTTCCCCCCCTTTTTTGTTGTTGCTGTTTGTTTTCTCTTTTACTATCCGATCTTGAAGGGTATTGTGGGTCAATATACCTATTTTTTAAGTTTAGATTAGATTAGATTGCTTGTTAACAATAGTCAGATATATGTTTAATTAAATGAAGGTTACAACTTTATAGGTCATAAATATTTATATATTCTAGTTGGACATTGATTCATCTACTGTGAACTTAACAGTGTATAAGTGATTAGTTTCTTGTTCTTTTCTGTATCACAAAAGTCTACAAAAAGTTGATATTTTTGTCATTGATATTGATCTGTTGGATCTGAGTTTTGCATTGTCTAAGTGATGGGATCTCTTATGTATTTTAACCTTGATTTTTTTTTTCTGTGTTATTGCTTAAAGGATTACTTTCTGTTATAATTTTTAAGCTAAACAACTAACATATTAAAGTTAATAAACATTAATTAAAACCTACTGACCTATATTTTCTCCAAAACTAAGTTTCATAATGTTCTAAAAGTTATATCTTTTATTCGCGGATGATGTCCCGTTATCCTGCCCACTATTTTCAGCACTTAGTGTTCAAAATACTTAAACCAATAACTTTGTGTTTAAAGCGCCATTTTGAAACCTAGGTATTGTAAACGGATTGGTACAGAGCAAAGGATACCCACGGAGTGGGTTTGGAAAACAATTACATTTGCAGACAAGATTTCTGATATACGGTAGAGATATGTTAATGAAATGCTATTGATAAAAAGCTTATTTGGGGTAGTTAGTTAGTAACAGGCATAGAAAATATTTACTTACAGTGGCCCTTTAAACTTCAATAAAAATTATAAAGTAAAAAAAAAAAAAGACAGCTGTATTTTAATAATTTAATTTATTTTATTTTATTGCAATGTTAGTTTTTAGTGTAAGGATCTTAGGTTTTATTTTACTGGTAAGTTTGTATTTATTTTAACTAGGTAGCTATTAAATAGTTAACTATTTACTAACTAGTCTACCTAGTTAAAATAAATACAAACTTACCTGTGAAATAAAAGTAAAACCTAAGATAGCTACAATGTAACTATTATTTATGTTGTAGCTAGTTTAGGTTTTATTTTACAGGTAAGTATGTATTTAGTTTTAAATAGGTATTATTTGGTTAATAATTGTAAGGTTTATTTTGCTTTATTTAATTATATTTAAGTTAGGGGGTGTTAGGGTTACTTTAGGGTTAGACTTAGGGTTAGGATTATGTTAGGGTTAGGATTAGGGGTTAATATATTTATTATTATTATTATTATTTATTTATTTATATAGCGCCGACAGATTCCGCAGTGCTGCCCATGGGTACAAGGATAACAGTACAGTGGAGAAACAATACGATAAGACACAAAATTTTACAGACAAATACAGGGTGAATTGAGGGCCCTGTTCCAGTGGGAACTTACAATCTAGATGGGTAGGAGGATTGGAAAAAGGAGGTGGGGACTGCAGAGGTGAGAATGATATCAGTGAGGAGATAGAGGGCAACTGTTCGTTAATTGAAGTTAGTTTGTTAAGTCGGGTGATAAGCTTCCCCGAACATAAAGGGCTTTAGGGAACGTTTAAAGGAGGAGAGGTTAGGGGCAAGTCTGACATCTCGAGGAAGTGCGTTCCAGAGGGTTGGTGCTGCACGAGAGAAGTCCTGTAGTCTAGAATGAGAGGAGGTGATGGTAGAGGATGCAAGAAGCAGGTCATTGTTGGATCTTAGGGGACGGGCATGAGTATATTTGTTGATGAGTGAGGACAGGTAGGGTGGGGCAGCATTGGTGAGGGCTTTGTAGGTCAGGGTGAGAATTTTGAATTTAACTCTGTTGTGAATGGGGAGCCAGTGAAGAGACTCACAGAGAGGCGCAGCAGAAACAGAGCATCGAGAGCGATGGATTAGTCTGGCAGATGCATTTAGGACGGATTGGAGGGGAGAGAGGTGGAAGAGAGGGAGGTCAGTTAGTAAGTTGTTACAGTAGTCAAGTCGGGAAATTACCAGGGAGTGGATGAGCTGTTTGGTAGTTTCAGCACTCAGAAACGGGCGAATTTTGGAGATATTGCGTAGGTGGTTGCGGCAGGATGAAGAGAGCAGTTGGATGTGGGGAATGAAGGACAGATTTGAGTGAAGCGTGACTCCGAGGCAGCGGACTTGGGGTGATGGGGAGATAGTGGTGCCGCCAATAGTGATAGAAAAATTAGAGACTGGAGTGGAGCTAGAGGGGGGAATTAGAAGTAGTTCGGTCTTGGACATATTTATTTTTAGGTGGTAAGAAGCCATCCAGGAGGAAATGCCGGATAAGGAGTCCTTGATGTGAGATTTGACAGAAGGAGAGAGTGCAGGGGTGGAAAGGTAGATCTGGGTATCATCAGAATAGAGGTGATAGCTGAAGCCATAGCTGTTGATAAGTTTACCCAGTGAAGAAGTGTAGATAGAGAAGAGTAGAGGACCCAGGACAGAGCCTTGAGGTACTCCAACAGACAGGGACAATAGAGAGGAGGAGTCACCAGCAAAAGAGACTGAGAAGGATCTGTTAGAGTTAGTGATGTTGAAGGTCAGAGGGTTAGGGGTTAATAATTTATTTTAGTATATTTGGTTGTGGGGGGGGCTTGCTGTTTAGTGGTTAATAGGTTTATAATTGCACGATGTGGGCAGACGGCAGATTAGGGGTTAATAATATTTAAATAGTGTTTGCGATGCGGGAGGGAGGCGGTTTAGGGGTTAATACGTTTATTATAGTGGCAACGATGTCGAGGAGCGGCGGAATATAGGGGTTAATAAATTTTTTAGTGGCGGCGATGTCCGGAGCGGAAGATTAGGGGTTAATAATTTTATTTTAGTGTTTGTGATGCGGGAGGGCCTCGGTTTAGGGGTTAATAGGTAGTTTATGGGTGTTAGTGTACTTTGTAACAGTTTAGTTATGAGTTTTATGTTACAGCTTTGTAGCATAAGACTCATAACTACTGACTTTAAATGGCGGTACGGATCTTGTGGGTTTTAGGCTGTACCACTCACTTTTTGGCCTCCCAGGCAAGCTCGTAATACCGGCGCTATGGAAGTCCCATTGAAAAAGGACTTTTTTAAAAGTGCGGTACTGACGTTGCGTGACGGTCAAAAAGGTGTGTGGTACAGCTATACCTACAAGACTTGTAAAAGCGGTGTTAGGGAAAAAGCATCGTTATGAGCCATAACAATGCTTTTTCACTCATAACGCAAAACTCTTAATCTAGCTGAGAGCTATTTGAATCTGCTTTGTCTAATCTTGAGTTCAAGGTATTCAAATATATCAGTAAGCTCAATAATGTCTCTCTTTACTGTCAGTTATTACTCACTTTGTTGCTCCTTCCAGTATACACTCTTCCAGTATCTTGGACCTTATTGGACAAACATAAAAATCCTCTGCAAAGATTTATGTCTTTTAAATGCTTGTTATATATTATAAAGCGTTTAAACATTATTAAGAATCCTTTTTCAAATGGAGCCCTATGCTTTCTATGAAATTACAAAATTGAGAAAATTATTAGTCTATCTAGTTGGATAACAAAATATAGAAAAGTTATAAAATCTACGACTCAGTGGATGATTCCTATAGCCAGAATCAATACTAGAAGAACTTTCACTTTTTTTTATACCTGAAGAACAACTCAGCTATTAAGTCCAAACAATGTTTCCATTATAAGGTTCATTTTTCAAATCACCATAACTTTAACATTCAGATGTTAATTTGTGCGCGTATTACAGGTTGAAAGTAAACGCGTTTGCATGAGAGCAATTTAATTTTTTTTACGTCAAGTTAACACGAGTGGAGACCTAGGGCCTGATTTATCAATGTCTGGCGGACTTGATACGCTGTAGTGTATCATGTCCGCCAGGCATCCAGTGGCGACTCTAGGAACAATATATGGGGGGGGGGGCACAAAAAATAGCACAGACAAAATGGGGGGGCACTAATAATTTTCAACACTAAATTATGCCACTGAAAAAAAACTAAATAAATATAAATAAGATTCCAAAATACCAGAGTAATGCAGTATGCACTTATACCTTTTTATTGTACTAACCTAATACTTAAAAGACAAGCTTTCAAGAGCTTTCCTTTCTTCCTCAAGTATAGCTTCAGACCTGAGAAAGAGAGGAAAACTCTCAAAAGCTTTTATTTACAGTTTAACCCCTTAAGGACCAGCGACGTACCCTGTATGTCGTTGGCCTTTTTTTGGGACTTGATTGTTTTATAGCGCGGTCTTGCCACCAGCGTTGAGACTGCTCTATTCCACAAAGCCTGCTGGAGGGAGGGCATTAATAGCGTGTTCTTGCTAGACTTGTGCTATTATGTCCTGAAAAAACCCTTAACGACCAGCGACATACAGGGTACATTGTTGTCATTAAGGGGTTAAAGCAATAACACTAGGGCTCTGTAAACCAGGGTTCTTCAAACTTTTTTTCCCAAGACCCAGTGCCATGATACCACTTACCTTTGTGACTCTATTTTTGTGTTTTGTATGAAAACACACACACACTCTGACTCACCCTCATGCAACACACACACACTCTTATACTACACACACACCACACACTCACCCTCATACTACACACACACCACACACATATCACACACCTTCATACAACACACACACAACACACTCACCCTCATACTACACACTCACCACACACATACCACACACCCTCATACAACACACACACCACACACTTATACTACACACACCACACACACATAGCATACACCCTCATACAACACACACACCACACACACATACTTTAATACAGCACACACACTCATACTACACACATTCTACATCATACTGCACACACACCACACACTCACCCTCATACTGCACACCACACACTCACCCTCATACACTCACCCTCATAGTGTGCACACACCACACACTCACCCTCATACTACACACACACCACACACTCACCCTGATACTACACACAACACACTCACAACACACTCACTCTCATACTACACACACACACTCATAATACACACACCTTACCCACATACCACACACCCTATATGGTATATCACAAGTTTTTTGGGACAAATACTTTTTTTTCAATAAAAGCAAGATGTGTTTAAAGGGACATACATAACATTTTTCATTAATGGTCTAGAAAGAGCATGCAATTTGAAATAACTTTCTAATGTACTTCTATTAGCTAATTTGCTTAATTCTTTTGATATACTTTGCTGAAAAGCATACAGTATAGAGATAGGCTCAGTAGCTGCTGATTGGTAGCTGCACATAGATGCCTTATGTGATTGGCTCACCCATGTGCATTGCTATTTCTTCAACAAAGGATATGTAAAGAATGAAGCAAATTAGATAATAGAAGTAAATTGGAATGTTGTTCAAAATGTTATTCTCTATCAAGTTTTCTACTATAAATACTAGAATATATAAGACAATGTGTAAAATAGTGAGTAAATTTGAATATTGAATGTACTGTACCACAATTACATGAACAAATTCTGGCTCTCAATTCATGGCAATTGGAGTGAGGCAGTAACTTGGCATTTTTTTAAAGCTACTTTCAATAGAGCTTTTCTATAAGATTCCTAACTGAACTCTGCATTTAATAATAATCAGTTTTCATAATTAAAAAGTATTATACTGTATCTGAGATGTGTTTCTGAAATGTAGTGTCTCATTCACTGAACATGTTGTTATCTGCAAACTAAAGTATTTATTAAATTGGTAATAATTCTGTGGCCACAGAAAGTAATAACATAATTATTTTACAGTGCATTATACCATTATTTATACAGTTTTTATAATAAATGATACTGAAATTATATTATATGAATAATAACAATAATAAATTATTCACAATTGCACCATTGCAGAATGCTGGCATGTACAACAAATATGCTATTGTTTCTATGCCAGAGTTGTTATACACACCAGTATCCAGAAGATGGAGCCATAGAGAAAAATGTGGTGGAAAAAGACTTGGCAAAAACGGAGTGTCATATTTTCTTGAAGAACCATACACTTCTCATTATAAACAGTGCTCTGAGGGTATGAATCTGCTGTGAGCAGAAATGACAGTTGGAGCACTTTTCATGATGATGATGTATAAAATTTGGTGATTTTTTTTTTATACTTTTACACTCCTGAAACAGTGAATCATTTATAATGTAGGAGGTTATTGGCAATCATTATGCTTTTTAGTGATATGACCTGCAGTCAACTTGCACAGAACATGTGACCCAAATTACCAAGAAGATATGCTGGTAACAGTAAATTTGGGGATATTTTAACGTTTACAGAGTCCTGAAACAGTGAGTGAATCATCATGCATTTTTTTCTCTTACCCCAGAATAAGATCATCTGCTCTATTTTCTTTGTCACGGACCGGTCTCAGACTGTGCCACTGCAAGACAGCCAGTGCCTGCTGCTGCTGCATTTCCCCACGCTTCTGCACAAAGCACCTGCTGGCTGGCTCCTCCCTCTTCCTCTCCAGTGGCAGTGAGTCTCCGGCCACAATCATGTTCCTTGTGCTGGCCTGGCTGGCATGTGTGATAGGAACGAACGTGACCTGGCTGCCCTGCCTCAGCTGCCTGGAACTCAGACTGGAGGAGGAGAAAATAGCGCACCATCATGCAGGGTATATTAAAGTGCCGTTGTGCTGCATTTAGAGCTGGTGTTGTGGTGTGGTGGGTGGGTTCCAAGTGTGAACACGGGTTTGGAAAGGCGCGCTGTCACTGCGCAATTATTTACCACAGTCATTATTCTCAATTAATTCAATGACAAAATAAAAACAGTCACCCGTCCCAGAGTAAAAAATAAAAACATTAAAAAAACTACACTCATCCAGCATTATGCAAGTGCTGGGCCCGGCGGGGGGGGGGCAAGCCATATTCAGGGGGGGGGCAATTGCCCCCCTTGCCCCCCTTTGCCACTGGTTACCAACAAGACTTTCAATCATAAAATGTGCATGAATTGTAGAACAGTATATGCAGTCTTTTTAGCAGGTTGTACCATCTGTCACCTGCAGTATGTAGGTTTGACAACTAGGCAGGTGCGTTCACGTATATGTGAGCACCTATCCAATATAAAGGCAGGTATAGTCACAACCCCACCGGTCCCATATTTTAATAGGGTCCACCACAAGGACCCTTCTAGTTTCAAATGGACTATAATTGAAACCATTGGTATTGGGAATACCTGTAATAAGTCTATGATTATGGGATTTGCCGAAGCTAGTAAGACCAGCCTGTAACTCACTGTTCCTGTGTTGGTGTAAATGGATTTTATCTTTGTTTAATAATAAAGATTTTGGATTTTAACATTTGGATTCAAGTTTCCTCTTTTCTGTTTATATATATTTCCCCTGTATGTTCTCCTACACTGGACACTGTCTGCCTCTGTCACCTAAGCCCTCATCATGATTTTTATGACACCCCCTCCACTCCCTGCACTCAGACCTCTGTAACACTTTCTGTCCTTTTTAGCCATTTTGTGTTTCAAGATATAGGGGCCTGGTGAACTGCTTGTGCAATGCCGCCCCGTACAGATTCACGTTCAATCAGCCGCTAGCAGGGGGCATCAATCAACGCAAACATATGCAATAGGGTGGATTGATGTCCGCAGCCTCAGAGGCGGAGGACGAATTAAGGAGCTGCAGTCTTAAGACCACTGCTTTTTAACTCCTGTTTCATGCAACCCTAAAGACTCAAGCAGAAACAGGGTTATTTAGCCCCATTGGGGCCATGATAAATCAGCCCCAAAATCTGTAAATTCCATTGAATTGGTCAGTATTGCTTCAGACTTGAAAAAGAAAGGAAGACTTCTGAAAGCTTGTCAACTTATAAATGTATAGTTAGTCCAATAAAAAATAATCATTGCTCAATTGTCAGGGTGCCAGGAAATAGACTGAGATGAGAAGTGCAAAAATAATCACACCTTTATTAATAGCAAAAAATAATAAAAAGTCCACAAGTAAAAAAAAAGCCATGAATCAAAAACAAAGCTGGTAGTCAGACGAGCCGAGTCAGGAGCCAAAGAAAGTAGTCAGACTAGACGGAATCAGGAACAAGGAGAACAGCAGAGTCAGGAACAAGCCAGGGATCAGGAACAAGGAGGGACATTAGACAGCCAGGTAATACACAGGAGCTCTCACAAACAGGTCTGAGACAATGCAAGGGCAAAGCATACTGAACAGAGGCCCTTTAAATAATAAGTGATGACATCACAATTCTGAGACTGCATCCTGTCTCACACGGATAATGTATACCAGTCTGGCCATAAAAGAAAGTGCAGGAAATGAGCAGCATCACACACTATGCACCAGAGTCAGCAAGAGAGGTGAGTAAAATTGCTGCCAGCAGCACATGGCAAACAAAACAGAGAAAAAACCCTGACAGTACCCTCCCCTCAATGACCCCTCCCCTGCAGGAGGACAAAAGGCTTATTGGGGAAATGATCATGGAAGGCATGGAAGAGGGCGGGAGCATGAACATCAGAGGAGGGAACCCATGAACGCTCCTCTGAACTGTAACCCCTCCAGTGAACCAAATACTGTACGCAGCCCCTGGACATACAAGAGTCAATAATGCTGCTGACCTCATACTCCTCAAAAAAGATAGGACGGGGACGAGGCAACACAGTTGAGTATTCGAAAAGGACCAACATAACGGGGAGCCAGTTTATTGGAAGGCACATGAAGGTTCAAGTTGTGGGAGGACAGCCAAACTCTCTCACCAACCTGGTAGGAAGGCGCGGGCAGACGCCTATGATCAGCCTGGAACTTTTGGCGCTTCATAGAACGATGAAGGCATTCCTGAATCTGCACCCATGTGTAACGGAGTTGCCAGAGATGCTCCTACAAAGCCAGAATACCCTGAGACATAAATGAATCGGGTAACAAGGATGGTTGAAACCCATAATTCGCCATGAACTGGGATAACTTGGAGGAAGCATTAATAGCACTATTACAAGCAAACTCTGCCCAAGGTAAGAGTTCAGACCAATTATTGTGGTGATCTGAGACATAGCAATGGAGGAACTGTTCCAGAGCTTAATTAGACCATTCTGCAGCCCCATTGGATTGAGGGTGATATGCAGAGGAGAAGGAAAGCTGGATCCCCATTTGAGCACACAAGGAAAGCCAGAATCTGGAGACAAACTGGCTACCCTGGTCCGACACTATCTCCTTGGGTAACCCATGTAAACGGAAGACTTCCCGGGCAAAAATTGAAGCAAGCTCCTGAGCGGTAGGCAACTTCTTCAAAGGAATGCAATGTGACATTTTAGAAAAATGGTCAACCACCATAAGGATAACAGTATTGCCACTGGAAACAGGGAGCTCGACAATGAAGTCCATAGAAAGATGTGTCCAAGGACGCTCACCATTAGCAATAGGTGGAAGAAGACCCACAGGAAGACGTCGAGGAGTCTTATTCTGTGCACAAACTGAGCAGGAGGCAACAGTCACAGCAACATCAGAACGAAGACCTGGCCACCAGAATTGTCGAGTGACAGACCAAATAATTTGGTTCTTGCCTGGGTGACCTGGGGCTATAGGATAGTGGTAAGTGTGCAAAAGTTTAGTTCGAAGACTCTCAGGAACAAAACACTTACCATTAGGTTTCTCAGGAGGTGCATTAGTTTGTGCAGCCAGGATCTCCTCCCCCAAGGGAGAAGTCAAATAAGTACGTATGGTAGCCAAAATATGGTCAGGATGTATAACTGGAGTAGGTACAGACTCCTCCTTGGACAGAGGCAAAAATTGTTGAGAGAGGGCATCAGCCCTAACATTCTTACTACCAGGCAGGTAGGAGACCACATAATTAAACCGAGACAAAAATGGTGCCCATCTGGCCTGTTGGGCGACAAACGTTTTGCTTCAGATAGATAAATTAAATTCTTGTGGTCAGTAAGAATGAGCACTGGCACGCTAGTACCCTTGAGAAGATGCCTCCATTCCTTGAGTGCCAAAATTATGGCCAGTAATTCCCTGTCACCATTTTCATAATTGCACTCCACTGGAGACAATTTCTTAGAGAAGAAACCACATGGATGCAAGGAACCGTCAGGTGTAGGACGTTGAGACAAGAGGGCACCTACTCCAGTCTCAGACACATCAACCTCAAGAACAAAAGGCAGGACAGGGTTATGATGAGCCAGAACTGGAGCAGAAGCAAAGGCAGTCTTAAGACTAATAAAGGCTTTAATGACAGTAGGTGACCAATGGAGTGGATCATTCTCTTTACGGGTCATGTCTGTGATAAGTTTGACCAAGGAAGAAAAGTTTTTAATAAACTTTCTATAGTAATTGGCGAACCCCAAAAAACGTTGAATAGACCGAAGATCAACTGGGCGCGGCCACTGCAGAACTGTAGATAACTTGTCAGGATCCATGGAGAACCCTGCAACAGAGATAACATAACCTAGGAAGGTTACTTGAGTCTGATGGAACTCACATTTCTCGAGTTTACAAAACAGGCCGTTCTCACATAGTCTCTGAAGAACCCGTGTAACATCAGAAAGATGATCCTTAAGTGTGGGTGAGTGTATGAGGATGTCGTCTAGGTACACCACAACAAACTGTTGCAACATATCTCATAGGACATCATTAATAAATTCCTTTAAAACAGCAGGATCATTACACAGGCCAAAGGGCATTACAAGATACTCATAATGCCCGCTCCTGGTGTTAAATGCTGGTTTCCATTCTTGGCCCTCCTTGATCCTAACGAGATTGTACGCTCCTCTCAAATCACGTTTAGCAAAGACCGTAACTCCCTTGAGGCAGTCATAGAGTTCCGTAATGAGCGGAATAGGGTAAGCATTCTTAATGGTAAGACGATTAAGACCCCTATAATCGATGCATGGTCTTAACTCGCCATCCTTTTTCTTCACAAAGAAGAAGCCAGCACCTGCAGGAGAGCAGGATTTGCGGATGATCCCCCATGACAGAGCGTCGGCAACATATTCCTCCATAGCACAATTCTCCGCAACAGACAGAGGGTAAACCCGGCCCCGAGGAGGAATGGCTCCGGGTTGCAGGTCTATGGCACAATTGTAAGACCAGTGAGGAGGCAACGTACTGGCAGGCACCTTGTCAAAAATGTTTAGGAACTCTTGGTACTGTTTCGGGCAAATGAGATACCGAAGACGTGCACAAGACTTTAACTGGTTTCTGAAGACAAGTGGAAATACATTGCGGAGACCACAACAAAATTTCGGACCTGCGCCAGTCGAGACTGGGATTGTGCTTTTGGAGCCAGGGATAACCCAGAACAATCGGAAAATGTGGAGAGTTTATCACTTGGAACTGGAGGGATTCAAAATGGAGATCCCCAACAGCCATGGATAACGGAGCAGTTTTGTGAGTAACGAGTACGGGTTGAAGGGGCCTGCCATCAATGGCCTCAATAGCAAGCGGAACGGACCAAGGCAAAACAGGAATGGAGTGCTTTGATACAAAAGCACTGTCAATGAAATAGCCCGCAGCACCAGAGTCAACAAGAGCCTGGGTGACTATGGAGGTGTCCACCAAGGAAAGGACAACCATGACCAAAGGTTTCTCCTTTAGCAGTTCCGGGGATGAGGATAAACCATCCAAGGTCTGCCCCCAACAGGACTTTAGGTGTGAGCGTTTCCCGGCTGTGTAGGACAAGACTTCAAAAGGTGGTCCTGTAACCCAAAATAGAGGCAGAGCCCCTCCCTCCTCCTAAAGGCCCTCTCCGCCATGGAGAGACACGTGAATCCCAACAGCATTGGCTTAGCAGTACCTGGTGACTCTGGACCAGGAGGCATGGGAGGAGAGGAAGGCATGGGTGGGAACGAACACATAGGAGACAACGGAACAGGAGACTTCCGCAAGCGCTCCTTGAAAGAGGGCCTCTCACTTAGTCTGATGTCAATAAGGATCAAAAAAGACACCAATGCGGGGGCGGAGCCAACTACCTAAACAACAAGACGCACCATCTCAGGGCTCCTGAAAATTAGTTATCAAAATCCGGATTTCGAGTAATATAGGTGCAGATATACATTACTATTTGGCTCTTATCATTCATCAGGTCTTGGAATTATATATTAAGACCATGAAAGTGCATAACTGATTCAGAAATCCTACTGAGGCCTGCTAGCTAACTGGGACTGCAGCCTGGAGTATAACAGCGCAACGGTACTTGCCCATGCATGAACTCGACTAGCTAAGATATAAATCCTACACTTTTTCTACCTTTGCGACACTGCAATGGAAAGGCAAGTACTTACTGCACTGCGACAATTACTCTGTACCATGGAGCTTCACCATCAGGCCTGTGTCGCTGAACTCAGGGCTGCTATGGCTACACCCCGGACTGCGAAGCAGTGGATTGCGGCTGAAGGAGAACCTGACTGGCTTAAAACAGACCTGCCACAAAAACATACAGATAGGTCCAGAGACCCGCTGGAGAAACTCACGACAAACAGCGATAGCCTCAGTCTGGTGACACCGCAACAGGGAGACACGGATGCGCAGAGGAGCATTACAAATATAACTGTTTCACCCAAAAAACCATCGGCAGAGCCAGAGGCTAAGGGGCGTGCAAAGCCTGAACCGAGAGATAAGCGGAGCCCAATTCACCTAGAGCATGCCGCGCTGCAGGAAGCAGGGACAAAGATCTGCAGTCATGAAGCCATTGGAGCAAGTATCTACATAAATACGTACTTGCAGCTCACCAGGATCGCAGTAACATTGCTCATACACGAAGTGGTCCCAGGCCGGAGCTACCCATCCCGCATGCTGACTCACACTGAGACCCCATCAAGGTCCCCTTGCAGACTGGGAGTGGGCTAGCGAGAATGTAATGCAGCCCGTTAACATGTCAGCGCTGGCCCAGATCCAGGTTCCACACAGGCACAAACCTTGAACTTTATATTTGTGGGACATCTTTGGTTTGCATAAATGGTAGTAGCACCTAGTGCTGCTATTAAATAACTCCTATTCATACTCTGGGACACTGACCGGCAATGTTACCCTATATCTAGCTCCCCTGAAATGAGAGCCCTCAATGTTTAGTTAGGTCTAATCCATACACGGATTTATGCCTTATAAATGTTATATTCTTTAAGTTCATAAGTTTGTTCATGGCTATTTAGCATTAACACAACTGTTTTCCTCTAAATCAGCCCTGTACTTTACAACTAACATTGCCTACTGAGAGTTCCACATTATAAATTAAGTATGTACACGCATATTTTCAATTTTTAGCTGCTCCTCTAGTAAGCATGGCCTTCCACTAAGAACCATATTACCAACTGAAAGCTTCTTATTTTCTTTGTGCAAATGTGGGAAGGTGATTGCTGCATAGTGTTTTGTTCACACAGGCTATACCAACCTGCATCTAAATACAAAGTGCTTTCAAATGCACAGTAACTTCTCATAAGAGCTCATAGTCTAGCCCCCAGAATACTTATACTTCATATACTAGATAACAGGGTCAGTCTTTTCTTCACCCTCATGCTATGTCTAAGGACACACGCTGTAGACCCAACTAAAATATTGAGAATAGGAGATTGTTTTTAAGCAGGGCTACCATAAGCACCCATATTATTAGTTAATGGCACACGTTGACATCTCTCCTTTTACACTACCCAGTTGTGGACACCTAGTGCCCCACAACATTTTATGTGCATTTAATTATTTCCAATTATCTCATTGCAAGCCCCTATATGCTTAAAAGGAACATCTGCTAGGTCTAGATCTCTATAAACACAGAGCTCAACTAACTTAAGGCCCCTTACGCACATCACATATTGTGGATACGTATAGCTACAATTCTCAGGTTTTCTGGCTTAAAGTTGACCCCTTTGGTCTCAGTAAAGTTAAAGTTATTATGATATTCTGAGTTCAACTAGATTCCAGTATGTATTTACTTATATCGCCCTGCTGGCGACCATAGCTCAAGCTTATGTCACTTACCCAATGTAGCCTTATACTCAGATTAGCTAGCTATTAATTCGTACTCGGTTAATATTTACTATATATACCTCAATAGCTACCCCACAGGTAGCGTAGACAGCCCCTGACCTAGACCCAACATAGAATATCATTTGTCGTATTCCCCCGCCTAATTGTGTTCCACCAACTCACTACCTCTTCTTTTTTTTTCTTACCCTTAGATAGAACACATCTACAACAGGAGCCCAACCTCCTCCCCCCACTCTCTTTCTTTCTCTTTTCCTTTTCTTTTTATTTTCTAAAAGCAGCTTTTTGCCTGCTGATTTTCCCCATCTTTCTATCCCTCACTAGGTCCAAAAGTGACCACTCCAAATGCCAAGTTCCTCCTTAAATGTCCATAAGCTATGTAAGGTTCAAGAGTAACCTTCCTTATCAAATGAGGAACCCACTATAGAACACAATACAAATATAAAAATGAGGTCCAAGTTGATTACCCATACTGACTCACTATAACACTGTTGTTTTATCTTGAATGTATCTATCTGTCATATAATATGTTATTTATATTTCATGGTATTTCATATTGGTTGTAATATTCTCATAACCTCAATAAAAAATATTTATAAAAAAAAAAAAAAAAAATGCTGCGCTACTTACCCCCTTCGCAGTGCTAGGTTCTCATGCCGTGTCTCATGGCATGAGAATGAGGCTGCAATTGGAGCCTATGGAAGCGTGCTCTCGTGAGCGCAATGCTTCCTAGTAATGTGAACGCAAGCTCGTGCTTGCATTGCGCTTAACTTGTAATTTCAGCGCACATTAGCGTGAACTGGTATTACTCAGTGGAGTGCTAATGTAATTTTCTCAAAAGCCATATTTAACTCCCCACTTGTAATCTGGCCCATAGTGCGTTATTCTTAGCGCAAGACTGAGTACAAGATACTCAACCCTGCCCTAGTGAGTGCACTCCAATTGTAATCTAGCCCTTTATTGAGTATTTTATTTTTCACATTAATGTACCTTTAACATGAGAAGAAAAAAAAGAACTATCAGAAATATCTGTCAGTTATAATATGCACCATTTCTGCTCCTTTTTCCGTGAGTCTGCCTGATTTAAGACCATCAGTGTTTTAAAAACATCTAAAATTTCCTTAAAGATTTGTGAAGCTGCATTTCATTAGCTTGACTTGGAAAGCTCACGTTTCTATTAGCATTCCAGACATAAGCAGACGCATGAACCTCTTGCAGCTTGGCCCAAAAGGGGCGATTTTTTTTTCTGTTATGATCGTCTGATTGTTGCTAGAGGAATATATCGTATTATTTAGCAGATTCTTCAGAAATGTGATTTCAGTAACACCTACAAAAAGTATGTCACTCAGTTTCAGACATCTGTGCTTAGAATTAACAATATGAAACAATTGTTGCATAATTTTCACATACTGTGAAGTTTAAAGTGATGGGAAACTATGTTCTTTTGCTAAATAGTTTCTGAATAAAGAATTAAATTTTTTTTAAAAAGACACCAATGCCTTGAGATCTTCTGATAAATCTCTGGCAGCAAATTTGTCTTTAATCGCATCAGAGAGCCCATGAAAGAAAGCGGCAACAAGGGCTTCATTGTTCCAACCTACCTCTGCGGCAAACGTAGGGAACTCAATTGCATACTGAGCAACAGATCTTGTACCTTGCTGAATGGACATGAGTCGTTTAGCAGCAGAGGAGGATCGAGTCGGAACATCAAATACCCTTTGAAAGGAGGCCACAAATTCAGGGTAATTTGAAATCACAGGTTTATTAGTCTCCCACACGGGATTAGCCCAGGCAAGATCTGTGTCAGAGAGTAACAAGATGAGAAATCCTACCTTAGCTTTGTCAGAGGGAAACGCCTGAGGTAACATCTCAAAGTAAATTCCCACCTGGTTCAAAAACCCTCTGCACTGATTAGGATCACCTCCATATCGCTGAGGTAGAGGTGCAGAGCCAGACATGCTCCGAGTAGGACTAGGTGCAGCAGGGGAAACAGGAGCAGCCATAACTTGCGGGACACTTTGGCCCAAATGTGCAGTGCGAGTAAGCAGGGTTTGCAGGGCTAGTGCAAATTGATCCAAGTGGTGATCCTGTACATCCATCCTGGAAATTATGGCAGGTAAAGGTGGATTATTAGCACCATCAGTATTCATGGTCCTTGTGTAATTTCAGGGTGCCAGGAATCAGACTGAGATGAGAAGTGCAAAAATAATCGCACCTTTATTAGTAGCAAAAAATAATAAAAAGTCCACAAGTCAAATAACAAGCCAGGAATCAAAAACAGAGCTGGTAGTCAGACGAGCCGAGTCAGGAGCCAAAGCGAGTAGTCAGACGAGCCGGAATCAGGAACAAGGAGAACAGCAGAGTCAGGAACAAGCTAGGGATTAGGAACCAGGAGGGACGTCAGACAGCCAGGTAATACACAGGAGCTTTCACAAACAGGTCTGAGACAACACAAGGGCAAAGCATACTGAACAGAGGCCCTTTAATTAATAAGTGATGACATCACAATTCTGAGACTGCATCCTGTCTCACACGGATGATGTATACCAGTCTGGCCATAAAAGGAAGTGCAGGAAATGAGTAGCATCACACAGTATGCACCAGAGTCAGCAAGAGAGGTGAGTAAAATGGCTGCCAGTAGCACATGGCAAACAAAACAGGGAAAAACCCTGACATCAATGCAATACTCTTGTTATTTTATCTATCTATCTATCATCTATCTGTCTATCTATCTATCTATCTATCTATCTATCTATCTATCTATCAATCTATCTATCTGTCTATCTATAAATATATATAGTCAATTAAATAATTTGTTTACCAAAATGGTAGCAATGATTTGCCAGCTATATGTGCAAGTAATAGTTTAGATCACATATATGTTATTCCATCCCTTTCCATGCCCCTGTAGCCCCATTTGTGCAAAATATACATCCAAATGAGAAAACAGCACAACAATATGCTCTAATGAGGTGAATAGAGTGGTTCCTGTCAGGGGCCCAGTGGGCCCCATGCGGCAAGCATAACTATTATTAAAAAAAAAAATGTTTTTATCATTTTGGCAGCCACCAGAGAGCGCTACAGCAGAGTGCTGTTGACCGTGGGATATGTCATTTCAAGGAGTAAAGCATTAGCATTTCTCAGATATGATTTTTTTTATTTATATATTTAACATATCTTCTTTGCCTATTGTCTTTTTGCAGTCCTTTTTGAATACCCCAATTTATTTGCTTGCCATGAATGTGCATATATTTAAAAAGTTGACACCCCAATGTATTGTATATTTTTACGCCTTTGATGCAACCGTTTTAGCCAAAAAAATTGGAGAAAGTATAAGGTGGTAATTTTTCAATTTTAATTTTTAGGCACACATTGCTTTTTGACTATGATTTAGGAGAGCTTGTTATTGTAAGTTATTGCAAGAAAACACTCTAGGTCGTTTTCTGCAAGACCTCCTGAGTACACCTATACCCCCCATGCATAGGTTTACCCGGATTTTGGGAAGGTTCAGTTACAATTGTATGACTTGTAATTTGAGTTGAAACTGAGAGTATTTCTTCTGATAGGCCTATATTTAGTTTGGGGCCTATTGCATACCCCAGTTTTATTTATTGCCATGAAAATGTATATTTTTGAAACATTGACACCCCAAGTTATTGTATATGGAGTGCTCTGATGTAACCGTTTTAGCCAAAAAATTGGAGAAAGTGTAAGGTGGTAATTTTTCAATTTTCATTTTTATACACACATTCGGCTAGATTTAGAGTTTGGCGTTAGCCATCAAAAGCAGCGTTAAGGGGTCCTAACGCTGCTTTTTACTGCCCGCTGGTATTTAGAGTCAGGCAGGAAAGGGTCTAACGCCCACTTCCATACCGCGACTCCAGGCTACCGCAGATGCCCTTACGTCAATTGCGTATCCTATCTTTTCTATGTGATTTGCCTAACGCTGGTATTTGGAGTCTTGGAAGAAGTGAGCGGTAGACCCTCTAACGCGTGAATATAAAGCTCTTAACTACTGTGCTATAAAGTACACTAATACCCATAAACTACCTATGTACCCCTAAACCGAGGCCCCCCACATCGCCGCTAATAAAATTTTTAACCCCTAATCTGCCGACCGGACACCGCTGCCACCTACATTATACCTATGAACCCCTAATCTGCTGTCCCTAACATCGCCGACCACTATATTATATTTATTAACCCCTAATCTTCCCTCCCAAGTCACCGCTACCTAACTACACTTATTAACCTCTAATCTGCCGACCGGACCTCGACGCCACTATAATAAATGTATTAACCCCTAAACCGCCGCACTCCCGCCTCGCAAACACTAGAATAAATAGTATTAACCGCTAATCTGCCCTCCCTAACATCGCCGCCACCTACCTAACCCTAACACCCCCCTTACTTAAATATAATTTTAATTAAACGAAATAATATTCTTAAAATTAAATAAATTATTTCTATTTAAAACTAAATACTTACCTCTAAAATAAACCCTAATATAGCTACAATATAACTAATAGTTACATTGTAGCTATTTTAGGATTTATATTTATTTTACAGGCAACTTTGTATTTATTTTAACTAGGTACAATGGATATTAAATAGTTAATAACTATTTAATAGCTACCTAGTTAAAATAACTACAAAATTACCTGTAAAATAAATCCTAACCTAAGTAACAAACACACCTAACACTACACTATCATTAAACTAATTAAATAAATTACCTACAGTTAGCTAAACTAAAATACAATAAAATAAACTAATCTATAATACAAAAAACAAACACTAAATTACAAAAAATAAAAAATTACAAGTAGTTAATTACACCTAATCTAAGCCCCCTAATAAAATAAAAAATCCCCCCAAAATAAAAAAATGCCCTACCCTATTCAAAACTACAAAAGTAATCAGCTCTTTAACCAGCCCTTAAAAGGGCTTTTTGTGGGGCATTGCCCCAAAGTAATCAGCTCTTCTACCTGAAAATAAAAATACAATACCCCCCCAACATTACAATCCACCACCCACATACCCCTACTCTAACCCACCCAAACCCCCCTTAAAAAAACCTATCGCTAACCCCCTGAAGATCATTCCTACCTTGAGTCGTCTTCACCCAGCCGAGCCGAATTCTTCATCCAAGGTGCACAGAGGAGGTCCTTCATCCGGTAGAAGTCTTCATCCAAGTGGGGCAAGAAGAGGTCTTCCATCCAGTAGAAGTGTTCATCCAGGTGGCGTCTTCAATCTTCATCCATCCGGAGCGGAGCAGAGCCATCTTCAAAGGAGCCAACACGGAGCCATCCTCTTCAACCGACGACTTCCCGACGAATGAAGGTTCCTTTAAGGGACGTCATCCAAGATGACGTACCTTCAATTCCGATTGGCTGATAGGATTCTATCAGTCAATCGGAATTAAGGTCGAAAAAATCTGATTGGTTGATGCGATCAGCCAATCAGATTGAAGTTCAATCCGATTGGCTGATTCAATCAGCCAATCATATTGAGCTTGCATTCTATTGGCTGATCGAACAGCCAACAGAATGCATCAGCCAATCAGATTTTTTCTACCTTAATTCCGATTGGCTGATAGAATCCTATCAGCCAATCAGAATTGAAGGGACGCCATCTTGGATGACGTCCCTTAAAGGAACCTTCATTCGTCGGGAAGTCGTCGGTTGAAGAGGATGGCTCCGCGTCGGCTCCATTGAAGATGGCTCCGCTCCGGATGGATGAAGATTGAAGACGCTGCCTGGATGAAGACTTCTACCGGATGGAGGACCTCTTCTTGCCCTGCTTGGATGAAGACTTCTACCGGATCAAGGATCTCCTCTGCGCAACTCGGATGAAGAATTTGGCTTGGCTGGGTGAAGACGACTCAAGGTAGGATGATCTTCAGGGGGTTTGGGTAGGTTAGAGTAGGGGTAAGTGGGTGGTGGGTTGTAATGTTGGGGGGGGTATTGTATTTTTATTTTCATGTAAAAGAGCTGATTACTTTGGGGCAATGCCCCACAAAAAGCCCTTTTAAGGGCTGGTAAAAGAGCTGATTACTTTTGTAGTTTAGAATAGGGTAGGGCATTTTTTTTATTTTGGGGGAATTTTTTATTTTATTAGGGGGCTTAGATTAGGTGTAATTAGTTTAAACTTCTCGTAAAAATTTTTTAATTTTTTTTAATTTAGTGTTTGTTTTTTTTTGCATTATAGAATAGTTTATTTTATTGTATTTTAGTTTAGCTAATTGTAGGTAATTTATTTAATTAATTTAATGATAGTATAGTGTTAGGTTTAATTGTAACTTAGGTTAGGATTTATTTTACATGTAATTTTGTACTTATTTTAACTAGGTAGCTATTAAATAGTTATTAACTATTTAATAGCTATTGTACCTAGTTAAAATAAAAACAAAGTTGCCTGTAAAATAAAAATAAACCCTAAGATGGCTACAATGTAATTATTATTTATATTGTAGCTATATTAGGGTTTATTTTTTAGGTAAGTATTTAGTTTTAAATAGGAATAATTTATTTAATTTTAGGAATATTATTTCGTTTAATTTAAATTATATATATATTTTTTTTATTTAATTTTTATTTGAGGTTTGAAAGAAGGCATACAAAAATCTTGAAACCGTAGTACAGAATAACATTGGGTTACAATAGTAATATGCAATTAAACATACATGTATGAGATGCCTAGCACTCAACCAACCTCCAAGTTCAAACGCGAGACCACTCTTGGGCCTCAAACAAAAATATACCAAGTTTAGGAGGTTACTGCTATCTGAAGAGACCGCTCATGGGCCTCAGTGACAAACCTCTTTTTATATTTAAGATAAATTTACGTAAATGCAAGCGTGTGGTAACTTTTTTGAAGTAAATAAGATAGAGTATAACCAATATATATAATGCTATGTAAAATATAAAATAATATTCACTTCCTGTAGTGATAAACAGAATCTGAAGTGGAGAATTGAAATATAATATTTGCTTCCTGTAGCAATAGACGAAGTCTGGAATGGTATATTCAATCTAGCACCTTGATAGGGGCTACCAGACGCTGTGTTAGGAGCTTATATACAAAAGGAAGGCAATAGTGATCAGTCCTGCTGATCCGGTTGATCTTACAGATTCTTCTCTTAAATATTATGTGGGAATTAAAGCTTAGGAAGTGAGGAATGTAGTAGTTAGATTGCGGTATACACAAGACAAACCGCGCACTGAGCCCCTCTAAGATAGAGGGTACATTATCATGGGTGGGGGGGGGAGGTGATTTAAATATATGAAGTAATCCATATTGCTAATATTCTATATAGTGGCCTCAAAATGGTTATTATATTTGTGGATTGTTCCATCATCTCCGAACTAGAACTAGGGAAATGAGTGTTCAATCACCCGACGTAACTTTTCACATATAGAAACAATTGTGGGCAGCCAAAATATACAGATAGACGCTCTTACTCGTGGCTCTGCTGGAAAGAACCAGCAGTACAGTTAAGGGTGGGCTGTAGGGTAAGCATACATAGTAGGATCTGGTAGGGACTGTAATTTCTCACATATAGACATGTAAACTGCAGTTCAAAGCTCTGTTGTCTACATCTGACCTTTAGCCAACTGTCATAATTTAGAGGATCGCCAAGGCGTGAGCTTGAAATGTATGCTAACGTATATATAAATAGAATAACAAACATAAAACAGGAGGCAACATTACTTCACGCTGAAATTGGTATCTATTTAGGCAGAGGAGAGGTATAGAAGCTCATACTAGACAGGCACAAACTTATTAGGCATTGCTATTAGTAGCTAGCTATCTAAGGGGATCTTACCCTTGAAAACATACGAACAGGAAGCACCTCTTCACACCCTTGGAATACAGTGTACACACTTGGACAGAGGAGATACTTAAATCTACAGAAAAGTATAGAATATAGTTGCTATATGTGGATGTTTATTATGGGGAGAACGAAAGCTTAAGCAGCTGGAAAAACTTTAGTATGTTCTGCTACCTAGGTACGGGCCCTATACCCAGCAACAGGCACATACCTTAACTGAACCATCATCTGCACCTTAGATAACATAAGGACTACTATAGGCGGGGAACTTAGTTAGAGGTGTAAATGTTCCTGTTAAACCTACTGCGTTAGCAAAGCCTCCCCTTAGATTACGGATTGCCAAAACAATGCAAGCCTAAGTGTGGTATTCCCTGCCGTGACAGTATAGACATTTCTCTCTTGTAAATAGTGCAATACCAGTTTAGTAACTGTATATAGAGGGTACTTGAGCTAAAACGTAATTAGGAAAACTGTTCAGAAAGTCCATATGTAGGCAGTGGATGTGTAGTTGGACATATTAATCTACAGTTATCTATATAGGGATAAGTGACAATATAACTGACAACAGACACACTCACATATCTATATTAAAGAACAGACACACTCACGTAACTATGTAAAAAAGGCTCAACCAACAGACAGGCAAACATATGCTGAACTAAAATGAAACAGTATTTCCCAACTGCCATGCTGGGCTTATGACATCACAAGGTCTATATCCCAAAAGTTGATAACAGGAGATCCCAGATATATATAAAATTATTAAATATGAAATATCCAGTCTGTATCTTAAAGTGTCAGTTAACTAGACTTGCAGTGAAGTGTCTGTTATAAAGCGCAGTTGGCCTGTCACAAAAGGTCCACATGGTAGTGTGTGTATAAGTGTTACCCTTAGAAGAAGTGTCTACCTCCTCAATAGAGAGTCCTAGATGGTAGCACAGTCCAAAAAACAAGGTCTCACATATGATCCTCTGCTTCCCCGGTAGCTGTTGTGTGCCTATTAAGAAATGAGGGGGTATTTGCTTCTAAATTTGATTCAGTACCATGTACACTATACCGGTCCACAGGGGGGTAACAATCCCAATCAGGGAAGGTGGAAGAGATCAGTGTCGTCGTTCAGCCGATACCTTGTCTGAGGCCGACCAGGTCAGTTCGCCGCCCACACAAGCTGGATCCCAATAGCTGCAGCCGAACCTGGAGACTCGACCGCAGCCACGGAGGAGCCGACAAGAACTCGGCTACATTACAAAGGAACCCATACGGCTCCGCTATTGCTGAAGGGAGGTATGAAGTATGTCCCATAGAAATTTGGCAGACACGATCCCGTTCTTGTATTAGATGCGCTTGTAGCCTGCGGTCCATTTTCTTCTTTTTCCGCGGCCCCTCTGAACGGAGCACTTTAGATGCGGCAATATGAACCTGTGTCAGAGTTGTGTAGTTTCTCGCTGCCACCCTGTGATCCATTCCCACAGAGTTTTGTGCTTGGTGCCAAGTAAGCGGTGAGCTCAGCAATCCTGTGGCTCCCCTCTTCTTTGCGACATCAAGGATAGATGAGTGAGCAGCGTGATTTGTGAGCATTATCGCTGTCTGCTTAGGCTCCGTGGAAACATGATGACCGAATGTAGCTCTACATTTGTCTAGAAAGATATGTATTTTATCCATAATAGATTCAGCATCCTCCATGTTGAGATGGGGTAGTGGCGCCCTAGTTTGGGGATTACCAAGTAATAGACTTTGATCAAATTTTGTTCACAACTGGAGGTGATAAGCAGGCCACAAGATGGCTGCTGCAGGCCGCACATTCGCTGTTAACGAACCAGGGTTTTAAAAGTCTGTTGCTACAGGAATGCTTCCTTCCAAAAAAAAAAAAAGGGTCGTTAGGAACGGCTGAGGCTTCAGGACTTCATAGGTGGTCAAATAGATAGGTATTTGAGCACAGATAGTCGCTAATATAGCTTTTTGTATACAGTTTGGATAGAGCTGTTGAGAAGTGCGACCGTCTGGCTTCAAGGTTGGCTCCGCCCCCGCCATTTAAATTATATTTAACTTAGGGGGTGTTAGGGTTAGGGTTTAATAATTTTATTATAGTAGCGGCGATGGTGCGGACGGGAGATTAGGGGTTAATAAAATTTATTCAAGTGTTTGCGAGGCAGGAGTGTGGCGGTTTAGGGGTTAATACATTTATTATAGTGGTGGCTAGGTCCGATCGGCAGATTAGGGGTTAATAAGTGTAGGTAAGGTAGCGGCAACATTGGGGGGGGCAGATTAGGGGGTAATAAATATAATATAGGTGTCGGCGATGTTAGGGGCAACAGATTAGGGGTACATAGGGATAATGTAGGTTGCGGTGGTTTCCGGATCAGCAGATTAGGGGTTAATAGTATAATGCAGGTGTCAGCGATAGTGGGGGCAGCAGATTAGGGGTTAATAAGTGTAAGGTTAGGGGTGTTTAGACTTGGGGTTCATGTTAGGGTGTTAGGTGCAGACTTAGAAACTGTTTCCCCATAGGAAACAATGGGGCTGCGTTAGGAGCTGAATGCTGCTTTTTTGCAGGTGTTAGGTTTTTTTTCAGCCCAAACTGCCCCATTGTTTCCTATGGGGATATCGTGCACGAGCACGTTTTGCCATCTTACTGCTACCATAAGCAACGCTGGTATTGAAGGTTGAAGTGGTGCTAAATTATGCTCAACGCACCCTTTTCTGAGCCTAACACAGCCACTCAGACAACTCTAAATACCAGCGTTGTTTGAAGGGTGCGCTGGGAAAAAAAGCAGCATTAGCTACGTGGATCTTTACCGACAAAACTCTAAATCTAGGCGATTGCATTTTGACTATGATTTAGGAGAGCTTGTTGTAAGTTATTGCACAAAAACACTCCAGTTTGTTTTCTGCAAGACCCCCTGAGTACACCCATGCCCTCGATGCATAGGTTTGACAGGGGATTTGGTAAAATACAGCACCAATTTTAGAACAGAACAGTGAAATGTAAAAATCTGGCACAGTTAAAGTAAAAAACAAAAACAAACAAACTCAGTAACAGTAAATGTAGCCAAACCCCCCCCCCCAAAAAAAAAACAAAAAACACAACAGCAAATTTAATTTTTTATTTTTTATTTACCAGTGTGTGATACCGCTTGAATCAGTCCCCAATGTAGAGTCCAGACTGTCCAGGGCAATCAGTACAGTCAAAGGTGGTGTCCCTTCTCTACCCCCTCTTGGTACAGACTCTGCATTTTTTCTGAGGATTCTGCTTTGCCGCAGTAGGGGGGATTTTAAAATAAAATCAGTAGCCCCAACTCTGATCTCTCCCATCACAACCCGGGGAGCAGGTGCATCTTGGTACAAAATCCCTGAAATGATCTGGAGGTGAAACTGTATAAAAGTCAGTTTCATTCCGGGGTTTGCTTTTTAAATAACAAAAAAGCATTGTGGGTTGCAATCTGCATTAAGTAAATTGCAGCCTTTTTGTACCAGACTGTTGTCTTCCGCATAATTAGGTAGGACTGCAGCGCAGCAGCTGATCTGCCAGATCAACCCCACCTATATGCCGTTATAAGCCTTGATGCACACTGTCTTCCTTATGCTCTCAGCTCCACCACATACAGAGACCTCCACAGTCCTCTCATTGTGGATGGTGGTAAGAAGGTACACATTGTTCTTGTCTCTGTACTTAACTGCCAACAGCACATCTTGATGCAGAACTGAGGTCTCCACCCTTTGTAGCCTGGTGTGTGCAAGTTGTCCTGGGAAACCTATGTGGTTCTTTTTAATTTTACCGCAAGCTACTGTATCAAAGCAATACAGTAGCTTGAACAAAAGGACACTTGTATAAAAAATATCTATAGGGTAAAAGAAAAAACAGAGCGCCTCATAGTGCAGATATCTCTGTACAATTGGAAAATAGAGTGTAGTGTTATCCAGTGGAAAGGTACTCATGAGTGAAGTTGCACTTTTCGTTAAAAAAGTGCAAGCAGGCAGGCTGACATTTGCAGCAGTCAGTACGCTGACCAGAAAGATGCAGTGAAGTCCGGTGGGCGTCTCGCTGTCAAGATCTCATCAGACAGGACCCTGGTGGTGTTTGGAGCCGTGCTCCACGGAAGTCGTCTTTGTCCCGGTACGGAATAGATCCGTTGTTAGAGGACTGGTAAAAGCCGATCAAAACGTGTCAGTAACGTTTCACAGGTTATAAAAGCTGACACGAAATGGAAATAGTCCAAACTTGGTAATTTAAAACAAATTTAATAGAGCTAATAACGCGTTTCTCAGCCGCTAGCTCCTGGCCGTTTCATCAGATAGGTTACATGCATGGTTGCAAAGTACATTTAATAAGGTGTACATGTCACCTCATTGGATGAATGAAAACCAATAGAGACGTTTGTAACATTGTTGCAAAGATACATTTTGTTAGACATTTTTTGGTATTTTTTTATAAGAAAAATTTGTGTTAGTAACTAAGGAGAAAGTTACTAATACCAGAAATGTCTTTTTGATTAAAATGAATAAATGTTAAATCTAAAGGATTACTGATTTAAAAAATATATATAGATTAAGAAAGCAGATATTTCAAAAAGTTTTCAATAGAAAACACATAATGGTTAATCTTCTTAACGGGGGATCCATATAAAGAACCCGCCATCTATAGCACATCTAGTAAACCTGAAGTAGAAACAGTAGTGACAGACCTAGTTTCTATGTTTTCGTTTGTTGAAAAAGATGGTAAATTACCGATATCTATGTGAAAACCGGATGATTACTCACACTGATCTTAATAACGATTTGTTTGTTGAAGAAAATGACCAATGGCTGAAATCTAAATGAAACCTAGCGGTTTTCTATAGCAAATCTAGTAGACCTGAAATGGAGACAATAGTGACAGACCTAGTTCCTATGTTGTCGTTTGTTGAAAGGGATGGTAAATTACCGATATCTATGTGAGAAACGGATGATTACTCACACTGATCTTAATAATGATTAATTTATTGGAGACGATGACCGATTGCTAAGATCTATATGAAAACCAAACGGTTACTAATACCATAATTTTAGTAATGGTATGTGTGAAATCTGTGTAAAGAGCAAAAAGTGAAAATATTGATTATAACAATTGGGTATATAAAAGGCATTTTTGCAGTCTCACTGGATTTAATAAGGAATATGTTTCACCAGGAGGGGGCTAAAAAATAATAAAGAACTATAAATTAACAGATTAATGGTTATGTGTATATGAGAGAATGGAAGTATTTGTTTAATGAACTGTATGAAAGGCGTGAACGTATAGAGGAAATGGAAAAGGAACGGAGAATGCGAGGAGAGGAGCAAAGGATATATTATTTAAAAAACTCAATGATGATGCAAATTTAGTTAAAGGCGGCCAAGTCCAAATTAGAATTGAGGCCCGCTGGATGCAGAGTTTTAAGTTTATGTATCCAGAAAGTCTCGCGTTGTCTGAGTTGAATCAGTCTATTATAGTCGGTGGATGGGGGAATAAAGTCTATGGGATAGACTTTGAAGATGGAAGGATTTCCTCCATGTTTGTTTAGACAATGTTCGGGTACACTATGTTTAATGGTTATCTTTTTGCAATTTTTACAGTTACGCCAATGTTCACCCCAACGTGTTCTTGCTTTTCTAGAGGTGCGGCCCGCATACTGGACCCCACAAATACATTCCAAGACATATATGACAAAGCTAGAATTGCAATTTAAAAATCTGGCTATTTCAAAGGTTTCCCCTGTTGAGAATGATTTAAAAGTTTTCTTTCCGGATGTGATGTATTTACATGTTAAACATCTTTTGGTGCCACATTTGTATACTCCTACTTGTCTTAGAAATGGGTTTGGTTTTCCATTTTTGTTTTTGTTAAAATGAGAGTTTATATTCTTATGTTTAACTTTTTTGCTGGGGGCTAATCTTCCTCTTAAAGTGGGGGCTCTAGTATATACAATGCGAGGGCGATCGGCTAGAAGAGGTTTTAGAATAGGGTCTCTGCGAACAATGTGCCAATGTTTGTTCAAGATGTGATAAATTTGTCAATAGTTATTATTATATTGGGTAATGAATAAAGGGTCCAAATGAACTAAGTTATTTTTGTTTGAATTTTTATTTTTATCTGATGCAAAGTTTTTTTCTAGGAGAGAGTTTCTATCTAATAGTCTCACTTTATTTAAACAATAGTCTAAAAGTTTTTTTGGGTAACCTTTGTCAACAAATCTCTCGTAGATAATGCCACTCTGCTGTTCAAAGGTTTCTGGGTGTGTGCAATTTCGTTTAATTCTTTCGAATTGACTGTAGGGAATATTAGATAAACATTTTTTATGATGGTTACTAGTAAAGTTTAGATAGCTGTTGCTATCGACTTGTTTGAAAAATGTTTTAAAACAGAACATGCCCTCATTATCCCAACTTAATGTTAGGTCTAAAAAATCTAGAAAAATAAAGTTGTCTATATAACGGCCATAGAACACCAGACTCGCCCCCATTGAGGATTTATAGATGTAATTTTCCTCAAACATGCCCATGAAAAGGTTGGCAAAACTGGGGGTGAATCTGGTGCCCATGGCCATTCCCTTAATTTGCAGAAAAAAAAAGAATCTTGGTACATAAAATAGTTATGTTGAAGAATTTATTCAATACATTCCAAAATAAAGTCCTTTTGTATATCAGGCATATATTGGTCCCTATTTAAAAACAGAGAAATGGCTTTAAGTCCTAATTGGTGCGCTATATTGGAGTAAAGTGCTCCAACATCACAGGAGATCCAAAGAAGACTTTATTTTGGAGTGTATTGAATATATTCTTCAACATAACTATTTTATGCACCAAGATTCTTTTTTTCTACAAATTAAGAGAACGGCCATGGGCACCAGATTAGCCCCCAGTTTTGCCAACCTTTTCATGGGCATGTTTGAGGAAAATTACATCTATAAATCCTCAATGGGGGCGAGTCTGGTGTTCTATGGCCGTTATATAGACAACCTTATTTTTCTATGGAGAGGAGATCAAACATCAGCCACAGCCATTGTCACATCCCTCAATGAGAATGAAATGGGCCTCAGTTTCACATCAATTTTGCAAGAAAAATCAATTGATTTTTTTAGACCTAACATTAAGTTGGGATAATGAGGGCATGTTCTGTTCTAAAACATTTTTCAAACAAGTCGATAGCAACAGCTATCTAAACTTTACTAGTAACCATCATAAAAAATGGTTATCTAATATTCCCTACAGTCAATTCGAAAGAATTAAACGAAATTGCACACACCCAGAAACCTTTGAACAGCAGAGTGGCATTATCTACGAGAGATTTGTTGACAAAGGCTACCCAAAAAAACGTTTAGACCATTGTTTAAATAAAGTGAGACTATTAGATAGAAACTCTCTCCTAGAAAAAAACTTTGCATCAAATAAAAATAAAAATTCAAACAAAAATAACTCAGTTCATTTGGACCCTTTATTCATTACCCAATATAATAATAACTATTGACAAATTTATCACATCTTGAACAAACATTGGCACATTGTTCGCAGAGACCCTATTCTAAAACCTCTTCTAGCCGATCGCCCTCGCATTGTATATACTAGAGCCCCCACTTTAAGAGGAAGATTAGCCCCCAGCAAAAAAGTTAAATATAAACTCTCATTTTAACAAAAACAAAAATGGAAAACCAAACCCATTTCTAAGACAAGTAGGAGTATACAAATGTGGCACCAAAAGATGTTTAACATGTAAATACATCACATCCGGAAAGAAAACTTTTAAATCATTCTCAACAGGGGAACCTTTGAAATAACCAGATTTTTAAATTGCAATTCTAGCTTTGTTATATATGTCTTGGAATGTATTTGTGGGGTCCAGTATATGGGCCGCACCTCTAGAAAAGCAAGAACACGTTGGGGTGAACATTGGCGTAACTGTAAAAATTGCAAAAAGATAACCATTAAACATAGTGTACCCGAACATTGTCTCAACAAACATGGAGGAAATCCTTCCATCTTCAAATTCTATCCCATAGACTTTATTCCCCCATCCACCGACTATAATAGACTGATTCAACTCAGACAATGCAAGACTTTCTGGATACATGAACTTATAACTCTGCATCCAGCGTGCCTCAATTCTAATTTGGACTTGGCCGCCTTTAACTAAATTTGCATCATCATTGAGTTTTTTAAATAATATATCCTTTGCTCCTCTCCTCACATTCTCTGTTCCTTTTCCATTTCCTCTATACGTTCACGCCTTTCATACAGTTCATTAAACAAATACTTCCATTCTCTCATATACACATAACCATTAATCTGTTAATTTATAGTTTTTTATTATTTTTTAGCCCCCTCCTGGTGAAACATATTCCTTATTAAATCCAGTGAGACTTCAAAAATGCCTTTTATATACCCAATTGTTATAATCAATATTTTTTGCTCTTTACACAGATTTCACACATACCATTACTAAAATTATGGTATTAGTAACCGTTTGGTTTTCATATAGATCTTAGCAATCGGTCATCGTCTCCAATAAATTAATCATTATTAAGATCAGTGTGAGTAATCATCCGTTTCTCACATAGATATCGGTAATTTACCATCCCTTTCAACGAACGACAACATAGGAACTAGGTTTGTCACTATTGTCTCCATTTCAGGTCTACTAGATTTGCTATAGAAAACTGCTAGGTTTCATTTAGATTTCAGCCATTGGTCATTTTCTTCAACAAACGAATCATTATTAAGATCAGTGTGAGTAATCATCCGGTTCTCACATAGATATCGGTAATTTACCATCTTTTTCAACAAACGAAAACATAGAAACTAGGTCTGTCACTATTGTTTCTACTTCAGGTTTACTAGATGTGCTATAGACGGCGGATTCTTTATATGGATCCCCCGTTAAGAAGATTAACCATTATGTGTTTCCTATAGAAAACTTTTTTAAATATCTGCTTTCTTAATCTATATATATTTTTTAAATCAGTAATCCTTTAGATTTACCATTTATTCATTTTAATCAAAAAGACATTTCTGGTATTAGTAACTTTCTCCTTAGTTACTAAGACAAATTTTTCTTATCAAAAAATACCAAAAAATGTCTAACGAAATGTATCTTTGCAACAATGTTACAAACGTCTCTATTGGTTTTCATTCATCCAATGAGGTGACATGTACACCTTATTAAATGTACTTTGCAACCATGCATGTAACCTATCTGATGAAACGGCCAGGAGCTAGCGGCCGAGAAACGCGTTATTAGCTCTATTAAATTTGTTTTAAATTACCAAGTTTGGACTATTTCCTTTTCTTGTCAGCTTTTATAACCTGTGAGACGTTACTGACACGTTTTGATCGGCTTTTACCAGTCCTCTAACAACGGATCTATTCCGTACCGGGACAAAGACGACTTCCGTGGAGCATGTTTCCAAACACCACCAGGGTCCTGTCTGATGAGATCTTGACAGCGAGACCCCCCCGGACTTCACTGCACCTTTCTGGCCAGCGTACTAACTGCTGCAAATGTCAGCCTGCCTGCTTGCACTTTTTTAACGAAAAGTGCCACTTCACTTGTGAGTACCTTTCCACTGGATAACACTACACTCTATTTTCCAATTGCACAGAGATATCTGCACTATGAGGCGCTCTCTTTTTTATTTTACCCTATAGATATCTGATTCACCGCCAGCACCAAGAGAAGCAGCCCAATTACACTGAACTCCTGTATTTTTATGCAGACCCATCACAAATCACGAACATTTTGGTTTGCTTTTTGAACATTTGTATGAACTTTTTTTGTTATACAACTTATACCACTGGTTATGATTTATGTTTCCAACAGAAAGAACACTTACTCTGTTTGATTATTGTTTGTAACTGACAGTTTGGCACACGCTACTATTTTATATAACTGATAGTTTGGCACACGCTACTATTTCATATTTTTAGGGATACACACATTTTTTTTTGTTGCTACACACATTTTACTCAATAGCTCTCATTTTAGAATTTCTGTTCGTACGCAGAAAACAACATCACTATTATTTTGCGATAAAGATTGACACTTTCACTGAAATTATCTATCTATATTGAGGTTTTCACATTCTATTACCTCACAACACACAATTCACACTATTCCTGCACCATTCATAGGTGCATCTTATTTATATTTTATATCTCGGTATAAAATATATAACCCTTGTATAAAAAATATCTAAATACAAGTGGTACCCTTTGTTCATTAGGGGTAATATCAGGTGCCAAACAATCTTGCCAGTGGTTCCAATATGTTCTGGTCAACCTGGAGGTTCAAGGTGGCTATCCTTTCCCTCATACATCCGGAAGGCCTGAATATACCCAGTATTGCTCTCACAGAGCTTATACGCCTTTACTCCATATCTGGAGTGATTGGAAGGAATGTACTGCTTGAATCCCAACCTTCCCTTATACTTCATCAGGGATTCATACATACATATATTCCTTCCAGGTGTATAAGCCTCTGAAAACCTGGCAGCAAAGTGGGTAATCAGAAGGCGGATGTTATACAGCCTGTCAAACTGGGGATGCTCCCTAGGGGGGCACATGCTGTTGTCGCTGAAGTGCATGAAATGTAGAATCATTTCATACCTCTTCCCGGACATACACTGAGAAAAAAAAAATGGGGGTTGAGCAGATGGGGTTACTGCTCCAGTAGGAGGAGAGGGAGGGTTTCTTTATTATGCCCCTCAGCAAAGTCAATGCCCAGAATTTTTTAAATTCTGGCACATTGATGGGGGCCCATTGCTGCTTTGCCAAATATGAGTCAGGCTTTGCAGCATGGAACTGATGAGTATATAAATTAGTTTGGGCGACAATGTTCCCCAATACATCATTGCCTAGAAACATCTCCATAAAGTGTTGGGGGCAAAATCCTGCCACATCCACATTGATGCCAGGATTTGCTGTAAAGGGTGGGATATCTGGCCTCTGGTGATGAAGCATTAACCACTCTTCTCCAGTATGAAACATATGAATTCCAGCCTTCAAACTTCTCATAAAAAGACCTTTATTTTTCATATGGGGTCCAAAATCCAACAATACAACATTTCAGGCCTTTGCTAGGCCATTCGTGTCATACATGACTAAGGGCCTAGCAAAGGCCTGAAATGTTGTATTGTTTGCTTTGGATCCCATGTGAAAATAAAGGTCTTTTATGAGAAGTTTGGAGGCTGGAATTCATATGTTTCATACTGGATAAGGGAACCTGGCAAGTTCTATATTCCGTACCCCTCAACAAAGAAAAAGTGAATGCTGTATCAAATTAATGTGAAATTACCCACCCTTCAGCAGCAATGGCAGGTGGAGTAACACGTCTCCTTCTAGCAGGGGGGCTAACAGGGGTAGTAGCAGCCACAGATACCATCACTATTCATTGAGACTGTATCTAATGATGTATCTGAGCATATAGCAGGGACTGACTCTGACGCAAAGATGACATATGCCTCCTCAGCACTATATGTTCTCTGTGACATGATTTATTTTTATTTGTCACAGAGAAAAAAAATTGCTAAAAAAAGAAAAATCAATACAAAATTTTAATTTAAATTAACTACATTTACTAAATGTCTCTGAAAAGAGCCTTTGGGTCTCACAAAAAAAAAAAATTAACCCCTAAAAAAATACACAGAGCAAAAAAGTGCTTTTGTGCAAGAGCCAGTGATTTATAGTGATCACTGGCAAGATAGTGGTTAATGACTCTGAAAAGGGCCTTTGGGTCTTACAATTTTTTACAAAAGTTAATTTAAACTAGCTAAATGGCTCTGAAAAGAGCCTTTGGGTCTCACAAAAAATTACAAAAACAAATAACCCCTAAGAAAAATGCACAGGGCAAAAAAGTGCATTTGTGCAAGAGCCATTGATTTGTAGTGATCCCTGGCAAGCTAGGGGTTAATGGCTCTGAAAAGAAACTTTGGGTCTCACAATTTTTAAACTAATATAACTAACTAAATCTCTCTCTGTCAACATTATCACAATTTCAGGTACTTTTTTACAGAATGACATGACGTCACTCACTTTACGTTGTGTGGAAGTGTTGGAAGTCTTTTTCTTTCAATTTCTATCCTCTGTTGACTTTTTGTGGGAATACGTGCTTGTGCACGCGACCGGCCTCTTTCCGTAACGCACGCAATCATTTTCTCATTTTAAACTCGTAATGGCAGCGTTATAATTGTATCGCTAATTTATTCATTCTTGAGTAGGTCCTGCAATAACAAATAAATCAGGAAATATACTATTTGACACTGGAGTTAGGTGTTTTACATTTATCAACATCACTGCAACATCAAAAAATGTTATGAAATTACATTACATCAACTATAAATCATGATCAATTCTATCATCACCAATACGAAATCAGTTTCAAGAATTAACACATATTTAAACTGACATAAATTTTTTTTTTAGATTTCCTTATTCAGAAACAGTAGCCAATTTTAAACAGTTGTCTCATTTACGTCTATTATATCATTTGATTTATTCTCTTCATATGCTTTGATGAACAGCATATCTAGATAGGCTCAGCAGATGATGATTGGTGACTGCACATAGATGCCTTCTGTGATTGCCTCACACATGTGCATTGCTATTCATTCAACAAACGATATATAAACAATGAACACATTTACATAATAGAAGTACATTGGAAGGTTGTTTAACATCGGATTCTCTCTCTGAATCATAAAAGATAAATTACGGCTTTAGTTTCCCTTTAACATCAGGATTTCAATATGATATACCATTAGAAATTACTTATAATTATAAGATATCATTAATAAATATTCTAGTTGTCGCTTTTTTGCAAGGAACAACAATGCTATACTGCTGTATATAAATGAACATATGTGGGAGAGAATCAAAATACATACATATATGTACATAACACACATCACACAACAACAAAATAATTATCTTTTTAATCATCACACAATAAGAATGTTGCAAACTAGAACAAGAGAAAGAAGTTTTGGAAACTAGACAGGCATGCTGCTAATATGATGACATCAATCTAAGCTTCAACCATACAGATACGAGCATTAGGAATTTACTGCCCCTTTCATCAGTTTCTCACTCAATATTGCATATATGTAAACAAGAGGTATGGAAGATCTTCATTATTATTGCGATTTCAATGGGACACGTAAAATATTGAAATCTCGACAATCATATATATATATATATATATATTATAGATGTCAGCCGTTACTTTATCGTTATGCAACAATATTGAAGCATTCTATGCCATGTCTATGAACACATTATACACAAGTATGCACTTTGACTCATGTTAGTGTGGACGTGTGGTTTTTAATATAAGATTGAGTTTACTAGGGCCTAGATTTAGAGTTTGGCGGTAGCCGTGAAAACCAGCGTTAGAGGCTCCTAACGCTGGTTTTAGGCTACCACCGGTATTTGGAGTCAGTCAGGAAAGGGTCTAACGCTCACTTTTCAGCCGCAACTTTTCCATACCGCAGATCCCCTTACGTCAATTGCGTATCCTATCTTTTCAATGGGATCTTTCTAACTCCGGTATTTAGAGTCGTGTCTGAAGTGAGCGTTAGAAATCTAACGACAAAACTCCAGCCGCAGAAAAAAGTCAGTAGTTAAGAGCTTTCTGGGCTAACGCCGGTTTATAAAGCTCTTAACTACTGTGCTCTAAAGTACACTAACACCCATAAACTACCTATGTACCCCTAAACCAAGGTCCCCCCACATCGCCGCCACTCGATTACATTTTTTTAACCCCTAATCTGCCGACCGCCACCTACGTTATCCTTATGTACCCCAAATCTGCTGCCCCTAACACCGCCGACCCCTGTATTATATTTATTAACCCCTAACCTTCCCCCCACAACGTCGCCGCCAGCTACCTACAATAATTAACCCCTAATCTTCCGACCGCAAGGCGCCGCTACTTACGTTATCCTTATGTACCCCTAATCTACTGCCCCTAACACCGCCGACCCCTATATTATATTTATTAACCCCAAATCTGCCCCCCCACAACGTCGCCACCACCTGCCTACACTTATTAACCCCTAATCTGCCGAGCGGACCGCACCGCTATTATAATAAAGTTATTAACCCTTAATCCGCCTCACTAACCCTATAATAAATAGTATTAACCCCTAATCTGCCCTCCCTAACATCGCCGACACCTAACTTCAAACATTAACCCCTAATCTGCCGACTGGAGCTCACCGCTATTCTAATAAATTTATTAACCCCTAAAGCTAAGTCTAACCCTAACACTAACACCCCCCTAAGTTAAATATAATTTAAATCTAACGAAATAAATTAACTCTTGTTAAATAAATTATTCCTATTTAAAGCTAAATACTTACCTGTAAAATAAATCCTAATATAGCTACAATATAAATTATATTTATATTATAGCTATTTTAGGATTTATATTTATTTTACAGGTAACTTTGTATTTATTTTAACTAGGTACAATAGCTAAAATAGTTAAAATAATTACAAAATTACCTGTAAAATAAATCCTAACCTAAATTACAATTAAACCTAACACTACACTATCAATAAATTAATTAAATAAAATACCTACAATTACCTACAATTAAACCTAACACTACACTATCAATAAATTAATTAAATACAATATCTACAAATAAATACAATGAAATAAACTAACTAAAGTACAAAAAATAAAAAAGAACTAAGTTACAAAAAAATAAAAAAATATTTACAAACATCAGAAAAATATTACAACAATTTTAAACTAATTACACCTACTCTAAGCCCCCTAATAAAAAAACAAAGACCCCCAAAATTAAAAAATGCCCTACCCTATTCTAAATTACTAAAGTTCAAAGCTCTTTTACCTTACCAGCCCTGAACAGGGCCCTTTGCGGGGCATGCCCCAAAGAATTCAGCTCTTTTGCCTGTAAAAAAACACATAGAATACCGCCCCACCATTACAACCCACCACCAACATACCCCTAATCTAACCCAAAACCCCCTTAAATAAACCTAACACTAAGCCCCTGAAGATCTTCCTACCTTATCTTCACCATACCAGGTTCACCGATCGATCCAGAAAAGCTCCTCCGATGTCCTGATCCAAGCCCAAGCGGGGGGCTGAAGATGTCCATGATCTGGCTGAAGTCATCATCCAAGCAGGAGCTGAAGAGGTCCATGATCCGGCTGAAGTCATCATCCAAGCGGGAGCTGAAGAGGTCCATGATCTGGCTGAAGTCTTCTATCAACGGCATCTTCAATCTTCTTTCTTCCGGATCCAACTTGCAGACCTCCGACGCGGAACATCCTGCTGGCCCGATGGACTACCGACGAATGAAGGCTCCTTTAAGGGACGTCATCCAAGATGGCGTCCCTCGAATTCCGATTGGCTGATAGGATTCTATCAGCCAATCGGAATTAAGGTAGGAAAATTCTGATTGGCTGATGGAATCAGCCAATCAGAATCAAGTTCAATCCGATTGGCTGATCCGATCAGCCAATCAGATTGAGCTCGCATTCTATTGGCTGTTCCGATCAGCCAATAGAATGCGAGCTCAATCTGATTGGCTGATCGGATCGGCCAATCGGATTGAACTTGATTCTGATTGGCTGATTCCATCAGCCAATCAGAATTTTCCTACCTTAATTCAGATTGGCTGATAGAATCCTATCAGCCAATCGGAATTCGAGGGACGCCATCTTGGATGACGTCCCTTAAAGGAGCCTTCATTTGTCGGTAGTCCGTCAGGCCAACAGGATGTTCCGCGTCGGAGGTCTGCAAGATGGATCCGGAAGAAAGAAGATTGAAGATGCCATTGATAGAAGACTTCAGCCGCATCATGGACCTCTTCAGCTCCCGCTTGGATGATGACTTCAGCCGGATCATGGACATCTTCAGCCCCCCGCTTGGGCTTGGATCAGGACATCGGAGGAGCTCTTCTGGATCGATCGGTGAACCTGGTATGGTGAAGATAAGGTAGGAAGATCTTCAGGGGCTTAGTGTTAGGTTTATTTAAGGGGGGTTTGGGTTAGATTAGGGGTATGTGGGTGGTGGGTTGTAATGTTGGGGGGGTGTATTGTATGTGTTTTTTTTACAGGCAAAAGAGCTGAATTCTTTGGGGCATGCCCCGCAAAGGGCCCTGTTCAGGGATGGTAAGGTAAAAGAGCTTTGAACTTTAGTAATTTAGAATAGGGTAGGGCATTTTTTTATTTTGGGGGTCTTTGTTATTTTATTAGGGGGCTTAGAGTAGGTGTAATTAGTTTAAAATTGTTGTAATATTTTTCTGATGTTTGTAAATATTTTTTTATTTTTTGTAACTTAGTTCTTTTTTATTTTTTGTACTTTAGTTAGTTTATTTCATTGTATTTATTTGTAGATATTGTATTTAATTAATTTATTGATCGTGTAGTGTTATGTTTAATTGTAGGTTTTTGTAGGTATTTTATTTAAGTTATTTATTGATAGTGTAGTGTTAGGTGTAATTGTAACTTAGGTTAGGATTTATTTTACAGGTAATTTTGTAATTATTTTAACTATTTTAGCTATTGTACCTGGTTAAAATAAATACAAAGTTACCTGTAAAATAAATATAAATCCTAAATAGCTATAATATAAATATAATTTATATTGTAGCTATATTAGGATTTATTTTACAGGTAAGTATTTAGCTTTAAATAGGAATAATTTATTTAATAAGAGTTAATTTATTTCGTTAGATTTAAATTATATTTAACTTAGGGGGGTGTTAGTGTTAGGGTTAGACTTAGCTTTAGGGGTTAATAAATTTATTAGAATAGCGGTGAGCTCCAGTCGGCAGATTAGGGGTTAATGTTTGAAGTTAGGTGTCGGCGATGTTAGGGAGGGCAGATTAGGGGTTAATACTATTTATTATAGGGTTAGTGAGGCGGATTAGGGGTTAATAACTTTATTATAATAGCGGTGCGGTCCGCTCAGCAGATTAGGGGTTAATAAGTGTAGGCAGGTGGAGGCGACGTTGTGGGGGGCAGATTAGGGGTTAATAAATATAATATATGGGTCGGCGGTGTTAGGGGCAACAGATTAGGGGTACATAGGGATAATGTAAGTAGCGGTGGTTTACGGAGCGGCAGATTAGGGGTTAAAAATAATATGCAGGGGTCAGCGATAGTGGGGGCGGCAGAATAGGGGTTAATAAGTGTAAGGTTAGGGGTGTTTAGACTCGGGGTACATGTTAGGGTGTTAGGTGCAGACGTAGGAAGTGTTTCCCCATAGGAAACAATGGGGCTGCGTTAGGAGCTGAACGCGGCTTTTTTGCAGGTGTTAGGTTTTTTTTCAGCTCAAACAGCCCCATTGTTTCCTACGGGGGAATCGTGCACAAGCTTGTTTTGAAGCTGGCCGCGTCCGTAAGCAACTCTGGTATCGAGAGTTGAAGTTGCGTTAAATATGCTCTACGCTCCTTTTTTGGAGCCTAACGCAGCCATTCTGTGGACTCTCAATACCAGAGTTATTTAAAAGGTGCGGCCAGAAAAAAGCCAGCGTTAGCTACGCGGGTCGTTACCGACAAAACTCTAAATCTAGCCATATGTATTTTAAGTATTTTCAACAAACGCAAAAAAAACGCCCACTTTGAAAGCATCTGCGCTGCTCAGATACAATAAAGTGTATACAATCAGCAATCATTACGAACATGCTACCATTGGACATTTTGCACTATAAATCACCCAAACACCATGGCCAAAGCGTCCCTTGTGATCGACACTGTATCAAATTGCATTTGTGTGTTTGCATACCTTGCTACTCCTTGTGTGTTTACTCTGCTGTTTGGCTTTGTGCTGCTTGGCTTTGCAAATATGGATAACCCTCAGTTAGATTGTGTAGGTGCTGTTGGACAAGTTTTGTACAACAGAATCAGGCGGGCTCTGCGTCTTCAAGAGAGGTGTGGGGAACGTCTGATTAGGGGTTCTCGTGTTCACAGGGTGAGGCTCACCTTGGATAATATGAGCGTCTTCGAGGTTTTCAACAAATATAGACAGCAGCTCTTGAGCCTGTATGATGTACTGAAGCCTCATCTGGAGCCACGCAGACGTATGCACACTGTAATCCCTGGCATGTCCAAGATGCTATGCTGCATACATGTCCTGGCATCCGGAAGCTTTCAGTTCTCAGAGGGGTGCATATCTGGGTTGTCTCAGTGTACCTTCTCTGTGGTTTTTGAAAGGTTTCTGAACGCCATGATAAGAATGAGTAGGCTTTATGTAGGATTCCCTCAAAATGAATTGGAGGCGACTCAAGAGGGAATTCTATGCAATAGCTGAAATGCCCAATGTTTTGGGAGCAATACATTGCACCCATATTGCACTGCAGGCTCCAGCAGAAGAGGGCCTACCAAAATTGCAAACACTTTCATACTTTAAACGTGCAGTTCATTTGTGACGCACAGATGAGAATTATGAATGTGTTTGCGAATTTCGGGGGGACTAGTCATGATGACCGTATCCTCAGACAGTCGTCCCTCTGGCGGCAGTTTGAGAATAGACAGTTTCCCCATGGGTGGCTCGTTGGTGAGTACTTGTGCACAGCATGGTTCAGAAGATAGATAATTGCCACTGTAATGTTCTCAAAAAGTTGTGTTTGTGTAATGTGCAAAATGTGCAGATATAGGATGCACTTTAACAATTTTTTTCTCTTTTAGCAAATGTCTAGTTTTAGCGAGAAACAGATATGTAGCAGGTCATAGCTCAAATGTGCAGATATAGCATGCATTTTAACCTTTTATTTGTCTTTTAGCAAATGTCTAGTTTTAGCTAGAAACAGATATGTAGCAGGTCATAGCTCAAATGTGCAGATAAAGGATGCACTTTAACCATTTATTTGTCTTTCAGCAAATGTCTAGTTTTAGCAAAAAACAGATATGTAGCAGGTCATAGCTCAAATGTGCAGATATAGAGGCCTACTTATCAAGCCGTCAACTTACTTGCATTCGACGGCACCAATACGCTCGCCTGACAACGCCTAACATTGCAGCTGCGGACCTGAATACGCTCTCCATATTTATATAAAAAGCTGTCAAAAAGCCACGCGGCAATGAGCAGCGGACTGTTGTTAACTAACAGTCATCGATCTCGCTGCTATTTGGCTTTTTCCCAGCTTTATTTATACCCTGTCACTAAACACCACCAATGTACTAAAATGTTTAACCCCTATCCCGCCGCTCCCGGAGCCCACCGCAACTCTAATAAACTTATTAACCCCTATTCCACCGCTCCCCAACACCGCTACAACTAACTAAATGTGTTAACCCCATACCTCCGATCCCGGAGCCCACCGCAGCTAAATACATGTATTAACCCCTAAACCCCTGGCCTCCCGCATCACTACCACTTACTAAACCTATTAACCCCTAAACCACCAACCCCCCACATCGCCATAAACTAAATGAACCTATTAACCCTAAACCTAAAAACCCGCTAACTTTATATTAAATATTAACTCATCCCTATCTTATAATAAATTAAAACTTACCTTTAGATTTAAAGGGACACTGAATCCAATTTTTTTCTTTTGTGATTCAGATAGAGCATGCAATTTTAAGCAACTTTCTTATTTACTCCTATTATCAATTTGTCTTCATTCTCTTGATATCTTTATTTGAAAAATAAGGCATTTAAGCTTTTTTTTTTTTTTGGTTCAGGACTTTGGACAGCACTTTTTTATTGGTTGATGAATTTATCCACCAATCAGCAAGAACAACCCAGGTTGTTCACCAAAAATGGGACAGCATCTAAACTTATTGTGATGAGAGCAGGATGTGATGTCACTAGTATGTGGGCGGGGCTTAGGTCCGGTGTCTGTGTCGCAGTTAGTTTAGTACAATCAACCTGACTAGATGTGTATTGTTATGCTCTGCAATAAAATAGAGTTGTACCATCATTGCTGTGTCCTGCATATGTCCTGCATCTCATAACATGGTGTCAGAAGTTCTGGACTGCGCTTCTGTTCCTGATCGATTGCAATGTCAAAGTTTACCCCACCTGAGCCTTTTGATTTTTCTCAGCCTGCAGCTTGGCCCACATGGGGTCAGCGGTTTCAGCGCTTCAGGATTGCATCCAAACTGAACAAGGAGAGTGGTGAAGTACAAGTTAATTCTCTTTTATACTCCATGGGGAAAGATGTAGAGCCAGTGTTCAATGCTTTTACTTTCCAAGAAGGGGAAGAAGTTAACTTTGATATAGTTATGGATAAACTCAGTGCCCACTTTGTGCCCAAAAGAAATGTGATTCATGAGAGAGCTTGTTTTCACAAACGTAATCGTGTGGGAGAATCTGTGGAGTCATTTGTGCGCAGCCTGTATGAATTAGCTGAATTCTGTGAGTTTGGTGTTGCTAAAGAAGAGCAAATCAGAGACAGAATAGTTATTGGAATTGCAGATGCTGAAGTCTCCCTGAAGCTGCAGTTAGAGCCTGATTTAACGTTAGACTGGGCTATTAGGATGGCCCGCCAGAGTGAACTGGTGAAAAAGCAAAGTGCTGATCTGAGGTCTGAGAGTATTGTGGATGAAGTGCAACAGTCTAGGAAAATTACTAGTGAAAGGCACAGTGTGAGCGGTAGATCTAAAGTACTGGAAAGGCCTAGAAGTGGATGGGCGCAACATGGCCGATGCACATGGTGCTACCGGGCTCATGATCAGAGTGCTATATGCCCGGCCAGAGATAAAAGATGCAGAAAATGTAACAGAATAGGCCATTTTGAAGTGGTGTGTAAAACTGAATACATTAAAGAGATGCAGGTGGACAGTGACCAGGAGGGTCAGGATATGTCTTTTGTGGGGTCTGTTGTGGAACGGACAAGCTCAGAGGAAGATTGGAAAGTTACTTTTACTGTAATGGGAGCCAAAGTTGATTTTAAGATTGACACAGGAGCAGATATCACTGTAATGTCTTTTGCTGAATTTATGAAACTGCCTCGACAGCCCCAGCTGGCGAAGGTTACTACAAATGTCCATAGTCCGGGTGGCCGCATTGATTGTGTGGGGAAATTTCTTGCCAGCTGTGAGTACAAACAGAGGAAGTTCACCATGTGGGTGCATGTGATCCGAGGTCAGTGTGTTAACAGTTTATTGAGCAGAAAAGCAGCCTGTGACTTGGGCCTCGTGGCCAGAGTGAATGAGATCTCTGAAGATATGTTTGGCGAGTTGGGCCTACTGAACTGCAAACCTGTCCGTATAGCACTTAAAAGTGACGCAGTCCCATACAGTATTTCTACTCCTCGTAGAATTCTGTTCCCGCTCATGCCTCAAGTGGAGAAAGAGCTCATGTGCATGAAGTCTATGGGGGTTATTGAAGAGGTTGTTGAAGCAACTGATTGGTGTGCCCCCATTGTTCCAGTTGCAAAGAAAAACGGAAAGGTGCGCATCTGTGTGGACCTGAAAAGGTTGAATGAGGCAGTGAAGAGGGAGAGATTTGTGCTGCCGACATTGGAAGATATAGCCCCGAAGTTGGCTGGGGCGAAGTTCTTTTCCACATTAGACGCTTCTAGCGGCTTTTGGCAGATCCCCCTGGATCCAAAGTGCCGCAAACGGACTACCTTTATCACACCGGTAGGTCGGTTCTGCTTCTGCAGACTCTCCTTTGGGATATCCTCGGCTCCTGAAATCTTTCAAAGGGAAATGAGTTCTCTCCTGAGTGGCCACGTGGGCACAGCGGTCGTCATGGACGACATTCTAGTGTATGGGTCTACAGTGGAGGAGCATGATCAGCATTTGAGTTGTGTGCTGCAGGCTATCAAAGAGTCTGGGCTGAAGCTGAATAAAGAAAAATGTCATTTTAGGAAAATTGAATTATGCTACTTTGGGCATATCATCAACAGGGATGGCATCAAGCCGGACCCCGAGAAAATTTGGGCTATTAAACAGATGAAAAGCCCTTCTGATGTACATGAGCTGAGACAGATATTGGGCCTTGTAAATTACGTGGGCAAGTTTCTTCCAGATTTATCTACAGTTTTACACCCTATCACAGAGTTGCTTAAGAAAGATGTTGCCTGGGTCTGTTGACCCTCACAGGAAAAAGCGTTCCTGCATGCCAAGTCACTGCTGGGGTCTGCCCCAGTGCTGGGGTTCTACGACCCTTCAAAAAAGACTGTGGTTAGTGCTGATGCAAGCAGTTATGGGTTGGGGGCTGCACTCCTGCAGCTGAATGACAACAAACTACAGCCCATCGCCTACTGTTCCCGCACACTGACGGCTGCGGAGTCAAAATACGCTCAAATTGAGAAAGAGTGCCTGGCTGCAGTTTGGGCCTGTGAGCGCTTTCAGCGTTATCTAGTGGGTTTGGAGAAATTTAGTCTGGAAACTGACCACAAACCGCTAGTCACTCTAATCAATTCTTATGACATTGACAAAACACCCTTGAGATGCCAGAGACTTTTAATGAGACTGCTCAGGTTCAATGTTCAGGCAGTGCATGTGCCGGGGAAACAACTGGTTGTGGCAGATACACTATCCAGGCTCCCGCTGGCTGCTGCTGAAGAATCCTCCACAGAATCGGATGTGAAAGTGTATGTTGATTCAGTTCTGGCCTCTTAGTCCATTTCTTCAAGGAAACTGGAAGAGATAAAGAAAGAGACATATTTGGACACAGATCTGCAAGAAGTTATAAGGTACATAAAAGATGGCTGGCCCGAGAGCCGGGCAGCCTGGATGTCTTTAAATGCTTACCAGCCAGAGAGTTCGCAGCTCACGGAGCTGGAGGGGTTGGTGCTGTTCCAAGACCGTATTGTAATTCCTGTCAGCATGAGGAAGGAGATGTTAAACAGGATTCACGATGGCCACTTAGGCATTACAAAGTGCAGAGAAAGGGCAGCTACAGCTGTGTGGTGGCCTGGGATCAGCTCCGACATTGCAAATCACGTGTCTAAATGTGCCTTTTACCGGGAACGCCGGCCTACTCAGAGAAGGGAGCCCTTAATGTCTACTCCGCTGCCTGCAGGGCCGTGGCAGAAAATAGCTGCTGATTTGTGTGAACTGCATGGAAAAAAGTTTCTTTTTGTGATCGACTACTATTCCAGGTATTTGGAAATTGCACCCCTGAATGATATCACAAGTCAGGCCGTTATCATTCGCCTGAAGAGCTTGTTCGCCCGCTGGGGCATTCCAATGGAGCTGGTGAGTGATAATGGTATACAGTTCGCTTCTACAGAGTTCAGTGCTTTCAGCAGGGAATATGATTTTGTACATTCCACGTCAAGTCCACATTATCCGCAGGCCAATGGAATGGCTGAAAGGGCAGTTCAAACAACAAAATTCATTCTAAAGCAATCTGAGCCGTACCTAGCCCTCTTGTCATACAGGGCGACGCCCATTCAAGCCACCGGGTTTAGCCCGGCACAGCTGAGGCTAGGACGCCAGATTCGCACCACTTTACCCTCAGTGGGTGTCTTCAAGCCACCTGGCCCTGTTCCTCGGGACGAAGTCCTTAGGAGGGATGAAGAGGCCAAAACGGGTTATCGTTTCTTCTACGACAGGAGACATTCTGTCAGGCCTTTACAGGAACTGAAAGCGGGCCAAAGTGTCAGAATTAAACTGGATGATGAGAAGAAATGGAAGACGCTTGCTACGGTAGTGGGCCGCTCTCCAGAACCAAGGTCTTACACAGTCCTTACAGAGGGAGGGACGGTTACACGCCGTAACCGAAGACATCTTCAGCCTGTACCTGAGAGTCTGGAACCGGATACCTCAGTACCACCGCCGGTGGGATCCCCTGTTCTAAGAGAGGTGCCTTCCCCTCAGCAAGATCACAGCGGGGATATATCTTTGCCTCCAGCAGATTCTTGTTCACCATCTTCTGTATCAGAGGACAGTTCATGCAAAGTTACATCAAGCGGAAGAGTGGTGAAACTTCCGGCCCGATACAGGGACTGACTTTAGCTAGAACAGTGACTGGAAGAATGGGCAGAATAATCCCATGGTCACTGTGGACTAGGGTAGTCTACCCCGATGTCCAAGTCAGGATGTAATTTATTTGTTCATGTTTTCTAATCTATCTGTTTTTATAATGTTCAAAAACAAAAATGTTGTTGTATACCCTGTTGGTGTACCTTGTTATTTATTATATGCAAATGTATGCTTTGCCTTTGAAAAAGGGGAAGATGTGATGAGAGCAGGATGTGATGTCACTAGTATGTGGGCGGGGCTTAGGTCCGGTGTCTGTGTCGCAGTTAGTTTAGTACAATCAACCTGACTAGATGTGTATTGTTATGCTCTGCAATAAAATAGAGTTGTACCATCATTGCTGTGTCCTGCATATGTCCTGCATCTCATGACACTTATATTCTTGAATTTCAAATAAAGATACCAAGAGAACGAAGAAAATTTGATAATAGGAGTAAATTAGAAAGTTGCTTAAAATGTCATGCTCTATCTGAATCACAAAAGAAAAAATTTGGTTTCAGTGTCCCTTTAAATTAAATTATATTAAACTATTAATTAATCTGGGGGCGGAGCCATCTACTAAAGCAGTTAGACGTGTTTCACTGCAGCTCCAGGCTTTCAACTATAAAACTACGAACTAAACCAAGTGTATTAGCTTGAAACTATTCTACTGCTCAATAGAACATAAGAACTATCTACTCCAATCTACAGATGAAGAAAGACAAGGTATAATTGTGTTTTTTTGCCATTATACTTCATATAAATATACTGCGTGGAGTTGCTCAGCTCCATTCACTTACAGCTAACTTGCCTATCATGGATCCACTGCTGGCTTGGGAGCGGAAAACTGAGCACCTTCTAGAGAGGCATTATAGAAACCTAGCTGAAGACATACTGTCGCTACTAGCTCACATATCTGAACTGCAACTAAAAAGGTCCGGGAAGGCGGACCCGCTGTCAGTTAGCGGGAGCTGTGATGATACAGAGAGTCCAGCTGTGGGGAGCTCGGAGGATCGTGAGACTAAGCCAGATGCCCATTATTACAACCTGCGTGACATTCGCATAGATAAACGGAGATCCCCATGTGAGTCCGGCAATTCTCTGCATAATATACCTACGCCGGTTACAGAATATCCAGCAACGGCTTTTGCTTGTCGCCCTCAGGACCCTGCAGCTCCGCTTACCTTTCCCCTGGTGTCGGTGGAGAATTTCCCAAAGGCCACTACAGAGGAATGGGCCTGCCCAGGTCAGCTAGGGAGAGAGGAGCTGGATGATGCCGTTGGCGAGAGTTTGGCAAGAGAACAGAAGTTTGCACAGGGCCCGGCTACCTCCTCTGCTGTATTTGTGCCAGTCATAGGGGAAGAGCTTGTGGATATGATGCGGCCCAGCTTGTTAATAGAGTCGACTACAAGAGTACTAATGTGGATCCAATCTGTCAAACCGCATGCTATCAACTACAATTTATACAGTCCCACACTACAGCCTGAATTGGACATACCCTTAACGAACCAGCAGCTCACCTCTAGAACTACTTATGGCGAAGCCAACAGCTCCGGAGGTGAATTGAGTATGAAGGGATACTCTGCTCCGCAACTGAGGGGTGTTGTACAAGTTTTCCTAAGAAACATAGACGCAAGAAGCGCTGGTATAGGTACAGTACTATGGGTGTCTTTATATTTTGCTGATCATACTAAAGGCGCTACATACACATAACTTTAAATGCATAATTGCCCAGCAATCAGCAGCAGGAGGTATGACTCTATCTAAGATCAAAGATTTTCACATATAAGTTGCTGATTAGCATCAGGATCTAACTCTGATGACAGTAATGCCGGGTACATTGGTGTCCCTAACCAGCATGGAACAGTGACTTTGCTCTTGGCAGCTTCTTCTACTACACTGTCTCGTGAGGTTATAGGAAAAGCAGAGTAATCTTTGAATTATAGCGAGCTGAACATACTTTGTGACTGTTATGTGTTCCTCTAATCTTACTAAAACCAGCAAGTTGATGTACTGTATATAGCTCTTATTGTAGTCATATTATTATTACTAAGTAGCATGCATTGGGTAAAACTGCCTAGGTTTTTTGCTGGTAACAGCAGCTGCTAGTTAAATAATATGGCTAGCTCAGTTGTGTGTTAAAATTTGCTCTTGGCCCTCTCTTTAGTAGTGTGTTGCCTATCATCCACTTACCATAGTTAACTTTAGCAGTTTATTAGAATTTTGCTTTACTAGACATGATAATAACTGTATTTGACATGTTTAGTTTTTATGTCATGTATTGACGTTGCAGACAATAGATAGAAAATTGTTACAGTTTACATTGCTAACCTAGCAATTATCCTGAGTACTAGTAACTAATGAGACCTGCACTTTGTTTGCTCTTACCTTTACTGTCTCTACACATGACATATCTTACATTTTTGCCTTAAAATGTGTATGATCTGTTGCACTTTAGGACAACATTGCACCCATGGGCTGTTATTGCCCTGAAATAAGCTATTTGAGGAATTCATCTATACCTATCTGTTTAAGGCACTTATAATTATTCCAAAATATGTTTGAGCCTCCTTATTTAGGGCCAAAACCTTACCAATGTTATCCTGTCTATGCTATAGTTGTATTATTATGTTCATTTGCTCACGCCTTTAAAGAAAGGTTCATGAGGATAACACTGTTGTTACTTAGTACATGCCCGTCTACAGTGTTTGTTAATTATTAATTAAGTTATGTATTTGTTAAACTTCTATGGATGGTTAACCAAGCTTCACACATTACTTATACCCTGGATTACTGAGACTATTATTGTACACTAGTGATGTCGCGAACCTAAAAATTTGGGTTCCTGAACAGCGAACGCGAACTTCCCCAAAACCGGGCGAACCCCCATTGACTTCAATGGCAGGCGAATTTTAAAACCCACCGGAGGGGGATCCATGGCAAAACTCCCATGGAAAATTACATAGTTGATGCAGAGTCTGGTTTTAAGCCATAAAGGGCATAAATCACCTAACATTCCTAAATTGTTTGGAATAACGTGTTTAAAACATCAGGTATGATGTTGTATCGATCAGGTAGTGTAAGGGTTATGCCCGCTTCACAGTGACAGACCAAACTCCCCGTTTAAAGGGACAGTCTACACCAGAAATTTTATTGTTTTAAAAGATAGATAATCCCTTTATTACCCATTTCCCAGTTTTGCATAACTAACACATTTATATTAATATACTTTTAACCTCTGTGATTATCTTGTATCTAAGCCTCTGCAAACTGCCCCTTTTTTCATTTCTTTTGACAGACTTGCAGTCTAGCCAATCAGTGCCTGCTCCCAGATAACTTCTCGTGCACGAGCACAGTGTTATATATATGAAATTTGTGAACTAACACCCTCTAGTTGTGAAAAACTGTTAAAATGCAATCTGAAAGAGGTGGGCTTCAAGGTCTAAGAAATTAGCATATGAACCTCCTAGGTTAAGCTTTCAACTAAGAATACCAAGAGAACAAAGCAAAATTGGTGATAAAAGTAAATTGGAAAATTGTTTAAAATTACATGCTCTATCTGAATCATGAAAGTTTATTTTGTCCTAGACTGTCCCTTTAACGCACCGCAAACAACCGCAAACAGTCCATTTGCACAACCGCAAACTCCCCATTTGCACAAGCTTGGATACCAAGCTAGCCATGTCCCGTTCCTTGTCCTCACTGATGTCATTGAAGGTCTCTTCCCCCACCCAGCCACGTACAACACCAAGGGTCCCCGAAAGGTGACAACTAGCCCCCTGGGACACCTGCTGTGTTTGGTCTTCCACCTCCTCAAAGCCACCTTCCTCCTCTGACTCCTCTTCTTCAGACTCCTCTCTCTGCGTTGCCTCTCTCTGCGTTATTATAATGTGTGTTAAGTAGTACTATTCCTATCAGTTTAATCCCTGTTCTGTCCCCTATCAGGGGACATGTATATGGCATGGATTTTAGGAACTGGGAGATGGAAAAAGATGCTTGGTCGGTCCTCCTACTTCAAATTTGGGGCACTGCGCGTGCAATCTAATGTGCCACCAGATAGTAGTGGTGTGTTAAGTAGTACTATTCCTATCAGTTTAATCCCTGTTATGTGCCTTTTTTATTGGTTTGGTTTTTGAAGCCACAGTGCTGCACCAGAGGCCAGAAAAGTTAGGCATGTACACATGCCTGAAAAATTAGGTATTGTTGCAGCTGCTGCTGTAGCAGTGGCCAGAAAAATTGATGTTTGTTTCCAAGGCAGAAAGTGCCCTAAAACATTGCGGCTTAAACCCTAGTTGGTGGCGGATAAGTCATGCAAGTCATCCGGCATTCGAAGATAAAATACAGCAGCGTGTGGACCATTTTTAGCCCAAGGCAGCTCATCTCATCAGGCCTTTTTTACTCAAATGTTTCGCCCAATGTCAGTCCCTTCGGGATCCATCCGTCATTCATCTTAATAAAGGTGCTGCTGCACTGAAGGTCCTTTCTGACAGTACACTTGAAGCAGGGCAGGCCAGAAGTTCTATCACAAATTGGGATAGCTCAGGTCACAGGTCAAGCCTGCACACCCAGTAGTCAAGAGGTTCATCGCTCCTCAGAGTGTCGAGATCTGCAGTTAAGGCGAGGTAGTCTGCTACCTGTCGGTCGAGTCGTTCTCTGAGGGTGGACCCCGAAGGGCTGTGGCGATGCATAGGAGTTAAAAAGCTCTGCATGTCCTCCATCAACGACATGTCTGTAAAGCATCCTGTCCTTGCCAGCGTGGTCGTGGGAGTCGTAGGATTACTTTCACCTCTCCCCCTGTTAGATTCCCGTTGTGCTGTGACATCACCCTTATACGCTGTGTAAAGCATACTTTTTAATTTATTTTGGAACTGCTGCATCCTTTCCGACTTGTGAGAATTCGGTAACATTTCAGGCTCTTTATGCTTATACCGGGGGTCTAGTAGCGTGGACACCCAGTACAAATCGTTCTCCTTCAATTTTTTTTACACAAGGGTCACTCAACAGGCACAACAGCATGAAAGACCCCATTTGCACAAGGTTGGATGCCGAGCTACTCATGTCCCGTTCCTCGTCCTCAGTGATCTCACTGAAAGTATCTTCTTCCCCCCAGCCACGTACAACACCACGAGTACCAGATAGGTGACAACGAGCACCCTGGGATGCCTGTTGTGGTTGGTCTTCCTCCTCAAAGCCACATTCCTCCTCTGACTCCTCTTCCTCACAATCCTCTTCCAGCGTTGCTGCTGGTCCAGCAAGCGATGCTGATAAGGCTGTTTCTGGTGGTGATGGTGACCACAACTCTTCCTCTTCACGCTCATCTATGGCCTGATCCAGCACTCTTCGCAGGGCATGCTCCAGGAAGAAAACCAATGGTATGATGTTGCTGATGGTGCCTTCGGTGCGACTGATTAGGTTTGTCACCTCCTCAAAAGGATGCATAAGCCTACAGGCATTGTGCATGAGCGCCCAGTAACATGTCAAAAAAATTCCGAGCTCTGCAGAGGCTGTCCTAGTACCCCGGTCATACAAATACTCGTTAACGGCTTTTTCTTGTTGGAGCAGGCGGTCGAACATTAGGAGTGTTGAATTCCAACGTGTCGGGCTGTCGCAAATCAAGCGCCTCACTGGCATGTTGTTTCACCGCTGGATATCGGAAAAGTGCGCCATGGCCGTGTAGGAATGCCTCAAATGGCCAAACAACTTCTTGGCCTGCTTCAGGACGTCCTGTAAGCTTGGGTACTTATGCACAAATCGTTGTACGATCAGATTACGCACATGTACCATGCACGGCACATGTGTCAACTTTCCCAATTTCAATGCCGCCACCAAATTACTTCCATTTTCAGAAACCACTTTGCCGATCTCCAGTTGGTGCGGAGTCAGCCACTGATCCACCTGTGCGTTCAGGGCGGACAGGAGTGCTGGTCCGGTGTGACTCTCTGCTTTCAGGCAAGTCAACCCCAAGACGGCGTGACACTGCCATATCCGGGATGTGGAATAGTACCTGGGGAGCTGGGGGGGGTGCCGTTGATGTGGAGCAAGACGCAGCAGCAGAAGAGGACTCAGCCGAGGAGGTTATGGAAGAGGATGGAGTAGGAGGAGAAGAGGAGGTGGCAGCAGGCCTGCCTGCAAGTCGTGGCGGTGTCACCAACTCCTCCTCTGCAGAGCCACTCATTCCATGCTTGGCAGCAATCAGCAGGTTTACCCAATGTGCAGTGTATGTGATATACCTGCCCTGACCATTCTTTTTACAGACCAGCTATCAGTGGTAATATGGACCCTTGCCCCAACACTGTGTGCCAGTTATGCCATTACTTCCTTTCGCACAATTGAGTACAGGTTGGGGATTGCCTTTTGTGCAAAGAAATTTTGGCCGGGTACCTTCCTCTGCGGTGTCCCAATAGCTACAAATTTTTTGAACGCCTCAGACTCCACCAGCTTGTATGGTAAAAGCTGGCGGGCTAACAGTTCAGACAATCCAGCTGTCAGACGCCGGGCAAGGGGGTGACTTTGTGACATTGGCTTCTTACGCACAAACATGTCCTTGACAGACACCTGACTGTGGGCAGATGAGCAGGAACTGCTCTGGAAGAGAGACGGAGTGGCGGATTGTTGAGAGGGGGCAAGGAGGACAGCAGTGGTTGACGTGGCTGAAGATGCTGGACCAGGAGGAGGATGGCGGCTTTGAGTTTGTGTGCTGCTTCTACTCATGTGTTGATCCCATAGGCGTTTGTGATGTGCGATCATGTGCCTTCGCAAAGCAGTTGTACATAGGTGGGTGTTGGACTTCCCATGACTCAGTTTCTTTTGGCACAGGTTGCAAATGGCATCGCTGTTGTCAGAGGCAGACACAGAAAAAAAAGGCCACACTGCTGAGCTCTGCGATGATGGCATTCTGGTGGTGGCAACAGCATGCGTTGATTGGCGTGCTGTCTGGCTGACCCCGGGTGCCGATGCATGCTGTATGACTGTGCCACTAGCTCTTTGTGACGACCTCACCCTGCTTCCAACTCGTCTCCTCCTCCTCTCTGTCTCCCCACCTGAACTTTCCCCCTGTTCTTCTTCTCCTCTAGCGGGCACCCACGTGACATCCACGGACGCATCGGAATCATCAACCGCTTCACTTGTATCTGACAATTCAAACAAAGGAAGCAGCAGCGGGTACAACATCATCATCATCACACCGTACGTCCATGTCTGTAATGCTGCCTGACTGAGACATATCACTGTTATCTACATCCTCTGTCAATGATGGTTGCGCATCATTCATTTCTTCCAACTGATGTGTAAAAACTACTCTGACAGATCAAGTGAAGCAGCTGTGGTGCTAGTGTTGGTTGTGGCGGCAGGCGGGCGAGTGGTAACTTGAGAGGTGCCCGAAGATAAGCTGGAGGAGGATGGTGCGTCAAGGTTCGGAGCGGAAGCTATAGAAGATTGGGTGTCAAAACTTTTCGAGTTCATGGGACGTGGCCTCTGAACACTGGGCATTATTCTAGTGCCAAAGGGAATCACAGCACCACGACCATGATGGCACCTGTGGGGTGGCCTGCCTCTGCGTTTCATTTTTTTTTTAAATGTACACTTACACTACTATTAAACAAGATATGAGTGGTGGCACTGGGCAAGTGGGCACAGTATACGCTGTGAGCCTGACACAAAAAAGCAGACTTACAAATTTACACTACTGTTACACCAGATATGAGTGGTGGCACTGGGCAAGTGGGCACCGTATATGCTGTGAGCCTGGCACACATGCTGGCAGGCAGGCAACTGCAATTAGATTACGCAAGCAGACTGATGTTTCACAGTCAAAAAAGTTTTTTTTTTATTTACACTACTGTTACACCAGATATGAGTGGGGGCACTGGGCAAGTGGGCACAGTATACGCTGTGAGCCTGACACACACGCTGGCAGGCAAGCAACTGCAATTAGATTACACTAGCAGACTGATGTTTCACAGTCAAAAAAGATTTATTTTTTTAAATTTACACTACTGTTACACCAGATATGAGTGGTGGCACTAGGCAAGTGGGCCTGGCACACACGCTGGCAGGCAGGCAACTGCAATTAGATTACACTAGCAGACTGATGTTTCAAAGTCAAAAAAGTTTTTTTTTTAAAAATTTACACTACTGTTACACCAGATATGAGTGGGGGCACTGGGCAAGTGGGCACAATATACACTGTGAGCCTGGCACACATGCTGGCAGGCAGGCAACTGCAATTAGATTACACAAGCAGACTGATGTTTCACAGTCAAAAAAGTTTTTTTTTTTTTAATTTACACTACTGTTACAGCAGATATGAGTGGGGGCACTGGGCAAGTGGGCACAGTATATGCTGTGAGCCTGGCACACACGCTGGCAGGCAGGCAACTGCAATTAGATTACACTAGCAGACTGATGTTTCACAGTCAAAAAAGTTTTATTTTTTTAAATTTACACTACTGTTACACCAGATATGAGTGGTGGCACTGGGCAAGTGGGCCTGGGACACACGCTGGCAGGCAGGCAACTGCAATTAGATTACACAAGCAGACTGATGTTTCACAGTCAAAAAAGTTTTTTTTTTTTTTAATTTACACTACTGTTACAACAGATATGAGTGGGGGCACTGGGCAAGTGGGCACAGTATACGCTGTGAGCCTGGCACACACGCTGGCAGGCAGGCAACTGCAATTAGATTACACTAGCAGACTAATGTTTCACAGTCAAAAAAGTTTTATTTTTTTAAATTTACACTACTGTTACACCAGATACGAGTGGTGACACTGGGCAAGTGGGCCTGGCACACACGCTGGCAGGCAGGCAACTGCAATTAGATTACACTAGCAGACTGATGTTTCACAGTCAAAAAAGTTTTGTTTTTTTTAAATTTACATTACTGTTACACCAGATATGAGTGGTGTGGCACTAGGCAAGTGGGTCTGGCACGCACGCTGGCAGGCAGACAACTGCAATTAGATTACACTAGCAGACTGATGTTTCACATCGCATATGTTCGCCCGCAGCAGCGAACGCAAACATGCTATGTTTGCCAGGAACTATTCGCCGGCGAACTATTCGCGACATCACTATTGTACACCCATATCGCAATAAGGCCACAAACATTAGTATCTTTGATAACCACTTGCTTGAATCTAGATTCAATATATTTACTAGGTAGGTTATGCTATCTCGACTTAGGTTTTTTTGTTCTCTTGCCAATCTAAGCGCTTGTATTGACCTCTTATTTAGCTGTTAATCATCAGTATATAATGGCCTCATTTGTAAAATAAAATAATATTATTTTATGTCAATAGTAGAAGCCTATATTGGCTGAAGTCACTTCTTAAGCAGAGTAACATGTTAATCCAGATTCACTTGCTACATCTTCTTGTGTGACTATAATACTCTGCTCAGCATGTCTCTGTCATAGTGGTATCCCTATGCGTATATAACATACCTTTATATGTCAAACTTAATTTATAAAAGTGTATAGTCCTGTGTTACGATCTATTAGTTTGCTATATTGACTCCTGAGAGTTAGAGTTAGCTTCTCTACTTCATATCAGCATACTAGCAGATATATACAGCACAGTCCTCTACTTCACTTAGGTTCCAGGGCTAGCTTGGGCAAGCACTACTAAGTCCCGTTTGTATCTACCTATATACATAGTTGTTTTGTCTTCACTAGCGTATTCCCCTTTTAGTACATGTGCTTTACCTGGAGCTATTGTAATTTTGGCTTTATATTTTGCTCTATATTTCAATGACATTAGTATTTTAAATTATGCCTATACCCTTAGCTACTTAAAACAACATTTTTTTAAAGGCCTAAGCACTGCACTGCTCATAAATGTTAACTCTTCAATCACCATGGTGCTGTAGTTATAGTTTATACATAATGCTTAGACTAGTTGATATTTTGCTATACAAGAGCTTATAGAGATAGTCTGAATTATTTTTCTATTGTTGTGATATTCCTCTATATATGACCCCCATCTCGTACATGCAGTGATTATATGTCAAGGTGACACTGTCAGCCTTACTATGATTAAGGGTGCTCCCTATGTTGATTTCATTACTAGAGTAAATCAGCTTTCCCCTGTTGGGCCCCTCTCCTCCCTTTCCTGCCGGTACTTTTTGCCTGCGGGTCATATCCCTACTCCCTTTTCCCACATCGCCTATAGTTGGCATTCCCCTAGGAGAGGAGCCCATCCAGAAGGCACTTATATCTTATATTTCATATTTCATATTACACATATGCTCATATCCCTCCCTGAGTACAACTGTATTAGGAGTTAATCTTATTCATTATACCCACAAAAGCCTAGAGACCTTTATTAGGTCTCTACTCGAAGATACTCATAAAATAAAACTATAATGGTAGCGGCCTGGGAAGTATGTTAGCTTCAATATATCTTATGGCTTTGCCCTACACACCCTCCCCCTTACTATATATATATTCCTTCGCTTCTGGAAGCTCCTAAAGAGCTGTTTACCTTACCAGTAGTTATTTCTTTTGTTACAATTCTGGTCCATTGGGCCTAAACCTGTTTCCATCTGGTCAGTCATGTATGCTATTTTATTGAAAAATCGAGGTTTCATTAGCCTACCATTAATGTTTTATATAACTGTCAAATTATTTTGTTCAAATTTGTTTGTATCTTTTTTTTTTTCATAAGAGACGTATTATGTTCAATGTTCGACATGTAAAACCTCAATAAAAAATATTTAAAAAACAAAAACAAAAAAAAACAATTAATTAATCTACCCTATTATACCAAAATGACATTAAACTATATTAAACTAATAATTAATCTACCCTTTCTATTATACTAAAATTACAATAAACTATATTAAACTAATAATTAACCTACCCTAACTGTTATACTAAAATTACATTAAACTACTAATTAAATTAAATATATTATATAGTTAAAAACCTAACCCTACTCAAATAATTTAAATCTACTAATAAAATTTACAAAGTTACAAAAAACTAACAACTAAGTTACACAAAATAACAAACACTAAGTTACACAAAATAAAAAACACTAAGTTACAAAAAAATAAACACTAAGTTACACATAATAAAAAATAAATTATCAAATATTTAAACTAGTTACACCTAATCTAAGAGCCCTATGAAAATAAAAAAGCTCTCCCAAAATAAAAAAAACCCTAGCCTACAATAAACTACCAATGGCCCTTAAAAGGGCCTTTTGCGGGGCATTGCCCCAAATAAATCAGTTCTTTTACCTGTAAATAAAAATACAAATACCCCCAACAGTAAAACCCACCACCCACACAACCAAACCCCCCAAATAAAAACCTAATCTAAAAAACCTAAGCTCCCCATTACCCTGAAAAGGGCATTGGTATTGGTATTGCCCTTAAAAGGGCATTTAGCTATTTTTCCTTGCCCAAACCCTAATCTAAAAATAAAACCTACCAAATAAACCCTTAAGAAAACCTAACACTAACCCCCGAAGATCCACTTACAGTTTCTGAAGAGCCGACATCCATCCTCAATGAAGCGGCAGAAGTCCTCAGAGAAGCCGGCAGAAGTCTTCATCCAAACGGTCCAAAGTCTTCATCCAAGCTGGCAGAAGTCTTCATTCAGATGGCATCTTCTATCTTCATCCATCCGGTGTGGAGCTGCTCCATCTTCAAGACATCCGGCGCGGAGTATCCTCTTCTTCCGACGTCTTCTTCAACAATATATGTTCCTTTAAATGATGTCATCCAAGATGGCGTCCCTTAGATTCAGAATGGCTGATAGATTTCTATCAGCCAATTGGAATTAAGGTTGAAAAAATCCTATTGGCTGTTGCAATCAGCCAATAGGATTGAACTTTCAACCAATTGGCTGTTGCAATCAGCCAATAGGATTGAGCTCATATTTTATTGGCTATTCCAATCAGCCAATAGAATGCAAGTTCAATGATTGCAACAGCCAATAGGATTTTTTTCAACCTTAATTCCGATTGGCTTATAGAAATCTATCAACCAATTGGAATCTAAGGGACGCCATCTTGGATGACGTTATTTAAAGGAACATTCATTGTTGAAGAAGACGTCAATTGAAGAGGATGCTCTATGCCGGATGTCTTGAAGATGGAGCCACTCCGCACCGGATGGATGAAGATAGAAGATGCCGTCTGGATGGAGACCTGCTGGCTTGGATGAAGACTTTAGCCTGCTTGGATGAAGACTTCTGCCGGCTTCGCTGAGGACTTCTGCCGCTTCATTGAGGATGGATGTCGGCTCTTCAGAAACTGTAAGTGGATCTTCGGGGGTTAGTGTTAGTTTTTTTAAGGGTTTATTGGGTGGGTTTTAATTTTAGCTTAGGGTTTGGGCAGAAAAAGAGCTAAATGCCATTTTAAGGGCAATGCACATCTAAATGCCCTTTTCAGGGCAATATGGAGCTTATGTTTTTTAGATTAGGTTTTTATTTGGGAGGTTTGGTTGTGTGAGTGGTGGGTTTTACTGTTGGGGGGTATTTGTATTTTTTTTTACAGGTAAAAGAGCTGATTTCTTTTTTGTGGGGCAATGCCCCACAAAAGGCCCTTTTAAGGGCCCTTGGTAGTTGTAATTTAGTGTTTTTTATTTTGTGTAACTTAGTGTTTGTTATTTTGTGTAACTTAGTTGTTAGTTTTTTGTAACTTTGTAATATTAAATAGTAGTTTTAAATCACTTGAGTAGGGTTAGGTTTTTAACTATATAATATAATTAATTTAATTTGTAGTTTAATGTAATTTTAGTATAACAGTTAGGGTAGATTAATTATTAGTTTAATATAGTTTAATGTAATTTTAGTATAACAGTTAGGGTAGATTAATTATTAGTGTAATATAGTTTAATGTAATTTTAGTATAACAGTTAGGGTAGATTAATTATTAGTTTAATATAGTTTAATTTAATTTTAGTATAACAGTTAGGGTAGATTAATTATTAGTTTAATATAGTTTAATGTAATTTTAGTATAACAGTTAGGGTAGGTTAATTATTGGTTTAATATAGTTTATTTTAATTCTAAAGGTAAGTTTTAATTTATTATAAGATAGGGATGAGTTAATATTTAATATAAAGTTAGTGGGTTGTTATGTTTAGGGGTTAATAGGTTAATTTAGTTTATGGCTATGTGGGGGGCTGGTGGTTTAGGGGTTAATAGGTTTTGTAAGTGGTAGTGATGTGGGAGGCCAGGGGTTTAGGGGCTAATAACTTTATTTAGTTGTGTTGGGCTCCGGGAACGGCGGGATAGGGGTTAATACATTTATGTAGGTGGCGGCGGTGTCAGGTGGCAGATTAGGGGTTAATAAGTATAATGTAGGTGACGTTGGTGTAGGGGGCAGCAGATTAGGGGTATTTAGACTCGGGGTACATGTTAGGGTGTTAGGTGTAAACATAACTTTTATTCTCCCATAGGAATCAATGGGATATCGGGCAGCAGCGAACATGAGCTTTCGCTGCTTTCAGACTCCCATTGATTCCTATGGCATCCGCCTCCAGGGCGGCAGATTGAAAAGCAGGTGCGCTGGGATGGAATAGTGTTGAGCGTACCTGGTAGATATTTGTTAACTAGCAAAAGTAGTCAGATAGGGCCGAATTTGCATTCAGAACATCTGTAATGACGTAAGCATCAATCTGTTTCAGACTGAGACCGGCGGATCGTATGTTACGTCACAAATATCAACTTTTGCCGGTCTGTAGGCTTTGATAAATGAGGCAAATCAAGATCGCTACAATTACGCTGTGGAATTCCAGTGTATTTGTGGTTGACAGCTTGATAAATAGGCCTCAATGGATGCACTTTAACCATTTTTTTGTCTTTCAGCAAATGTGTGGTTTTAGCGAGAAACAGATATGTAGCAGGTTATAGCTCAAATGTGCAGATATAGGATGTGCTTTAACCATTTATTTGTCTTTCAGCAAATGTCTAGTTTTAGCGAGAAACAGATATGTAGCAGGTCATAGCTCAAATGTGCAGATATAGGATGTGCTTTAACCATTTATTTGTCTTTCAGCAAATGTCTAGTTTTAGTGAGAAATAGATATATAGCAGGTCATAGCTCAAATGTGCAGATATAGGATGTGCTTTAACCATTTATTTGTCTTTCAGCAAATGTCTAGTTTTAGGGAAAAACAGATATGTAGCAGTTCATAGCTCAAATGTGCAGATAAAGGATGCGCTTTAACCATTTATTTGTCTCTGTCCGCAAATGTGTAGTTTAGGCAATTTTCAGATACACAAATGCATTGTATCATTTTATAATTTTTTTAAATGTATTTTTTCATATTATACTTTTTTGGATATTTGTAATATTGAAATTTTGTAATGTTAATTATTCATAGGTTATTTGGGTTACATGAGCCAGCCTTGGCTCATTACGCCATAGCATAACCCCACATACAAGGCACAGGTGCGCTACAATCGGGCACACAAGTGGACTAGGGCTGTAGTGGAGTGGATGTTTGGGCTCCTGAAAATGAGATTTAGATGCCTGGATAGGTCTGGAGGAGCCCTACAATACAGTCCTAGTAAGGTGGCAAAGATCATTATAGCCTGCAGTGTCCTTCATAACATAGCTCAGCAGGCTGGGATGCTGCAGGCTGTCCAGGGGCCCTGAGACCTCCAACAAGATGAGGAGGATGATGCTGTTCTAGAGGAGTCATTATGGGATGAGGTGGTCAATGTCAGAGACAACATCATTAACCGCCACTTCAGATGGTAAATACTATCAGTTATATAGGAGCATTGCGAATATGTGAGACTTTTAGTAAACTAAAAGTAGAATTGTGTGAACGAACATGTTAGGATTGTTCAAGAAATGACAATAGCAAAATCTAGAATATATTTTATTATTATAGGTAATTTATGCATCATATGATTCTGGCATTTGCTCCTGTAATGACTTTGTCACCTGATTTTTAAAGACAACATCAGATGGTAAGTATACACAATGTGTGGACCGAGACTGGGGTGGGGGATTTTGCCCAATGATCCATCATATGGCATACAATTAGTTTACATGTATTATTTAGTTTAGATATTATTATATTTTAGATATTCTGAAAGGGATAAATGCCACAGATAGCAGATAAAGGGATACCCTGAAGCACATAGAATTGACAAAGTCATACATCAAAGGTTAAGTATGGACAATGCATGTGAGTCAGATTCACCATTTATTGTTATAACATAACACAAAAGAGGCTACATATGCTTAATAAGCTATTGATATAAATATTTCAGGAAATAATTAGTTTTAGGGGGAGGGATGCAGAACTATGTACCATTTTATTTTATATTTGATTTACACTTTATTTTCCATTAGGGAGATTTACTTAATCTACAGACTGTGAAGAATACCAGGCTGAAAGTGAAAAATACCAATGTAATCATGTCTGTGGTATTGTCTTTCAACTGTGCTGACTTCGAAAAACATAAAAAGACACGATCACATGGTAAGTGTATAAAATGTCTGTAACAAGACTGGGGATGCAGGATACATCCTATGGGAAACACTTATGTTTCCTTATTTCTTTTAGATGGTATTTCACAATTAATGTGCCATATAATGAAGATAAACTGATATTTTGAATAGAATCAACTTTTAAAGATCATACAGCCAGGTTAGTTTGCACAATGCATGCTATTGGTAAGAATCATAGGAGGAATAATATGAAAATATTTCATAATATATTGAATGTGTCTATCAATTTTTATCATGTCCTATTTTTTAAGACGTTTATTTAATATACATTCCCTCTACTTTGTGCTAAAGAGGACTCAGATAAAGGGATACATTTTATAGGTGACAATTAGGTATATTAGTTTTTGAAACGACAGGAAATATTACATTCAATTATGTCCCTCATACAATTGAATAATTTGGAATTTTAGCACAAAATAGGATATTAGGCATTATTTTGTCTAATTTTAAATGTTAATATATAAGTCAACTCTTTATTAGACAATTTAATGTGATTAATTTCAAATTATGTATATATAGATATCCAGTCTGAACCTGGCTTTAATATCAGAGCAAACAAATGTTAGAGCATAGACAGAAGATGACTTTACAATTATTATACTTACAGAATATTTTTTTAGTCATATGTTTTGAAATAACATAATTGCTTTCAGATTCTAATTATTTTTTTCCTTTTCCTTACAGATTTTCAATTTTGCTGAATTCCCAAAAGAATAAAAAATATTTATTTATTGTTAGAATCTATTTTTTTTATAAATATCTTTACATACTATATATTCTTTTATTTATTTAAATACATCTTTTATAATCATATTTTATCTATCTATCTATCTATCTATCTATCTATCTATCTATCTATCTATCTATATATATATATATATATATATATATATATATATATATTCTATTTTCAAGTAAGACACTAACAAATACATCCTTCTAATATTAGGACATATAAAGAAAAGAATAATCCCATTAACTGGTTGTAAAAGTTTCTATTTTACGAGCACATGCCTGATATCAAATATAATACACTTACCTATTTTCCTTTTTTTTTTTTTAAATATCAACACAGCTCAAGCAGATAATGAGTGTTAAAGTTTTGTATTTTACAAAAGTTAAGGTGGAGCTAGATACAGCCATATCATTTTTGGTTGTGTGATTTAGAGATGTGCAAATCATAAAATGTTAATGACGAGGCTATGCAGTATAAAGTCTACATAACAAATGTCTACATTTAAGAAATGTGTAGGGTGAACTTGTTAGATTAAAGTGATAGTGTAGCTTAATTTTAAATTCACATTCTAATATCTATCATTCAGGTTTTTTGAAAAGTTTAATATATTCTTAAAATAAATATAGCTTAGTTATTATGGTATCATTATTTGCAAGGTAACCTAGGTAGATTAAATGATCTTTAAAGAAAATATGATAGCTAAATTTATTTTCACATTTAGACAGAGCTAATTATTGTATGTCATATTGATGACTTTTTCACTCTAGTGGAGTAATTTGAAGGGACAGTTAACTCACAATTATCCTCTTTACCTGCTGGAGTGTATAAAATTGTTTTGTATTTCCGTTACCCTTATTTTTTATTTTAAAATAGTTTATTTCTCCTATGGTATCTCCACCTATTCATAATGTTTTTGGCCTTAAGACAAAGCTGGGTAAACACAGCCATCATAAGATTTTACACTCCCAGTGGGGCATACAATATATAAGACAATACAATGTAAATTTAATTTTTGGTTGATTGGTTCCCAGATATAAGAAGAAGCATGTATATGTACACAATGTGATAAAGTTAGGAGATCACATTATATCTACAAACTCCACAATTTTATTTTTCTGTGACTTCAAAACAAAGAAAAAAGAATTAATATACAAACCGTAAAAATATAATTTCATACATTATATACTCTGCTGCTGATGAAATAATAAGGAATTGTAAACACATTAAGTTAAACAAATATTATAGTATACTGTCCCTTTAAGAGTCTGCACTGAATCATTAAAAAGCTCAAACAAAGGAGGGAGATAAGTGGCCAGTTTACATACAAGGTCCTCACACAGGTCAAATGTATATTTATATAACAGGGTCGAGTATGACAAAATGTGAAATGTGTATTAAAGTAAATATCTATTTTTGGTTTACTGTCCCTATAAATGTATATAACCTTTCATGGGGTATACACTCATTTATTTAAATATATTATCATATTTAGACGTGACTGCATATTTATTTTAAAAAATTATCATTGCATATTTAATATTAGAATAGTGGGTATTACATGCACTCATCAATGAGAAGAGCAATATTGTAAAAGTAAATATGTCAATTATTTAGTTGCTATTAATTGCTTGTGGTGGCTATTTACTTTGTAGTGAAAGGGAAATCCAACCCAAAGTTCATTTTCCATGATTCCAACAGAACAGATTTGAATAGAAAATAACCTTTACTACGATAATCACATATGGTTCATTCTCATGTTATCCAAAGTTTGAAAAAACCATATGCATAGGTTTATGAGCAGCAAAGCATTAGTGGGAGATATCTGCTTATTTGTAGGTGGGCAACAATGCATAGTGGCAATGGTTAGCCAGATGTCTTTAGATACTTCACACTATTGCATATCTGCTCCATAACAATAAATACACCATGAAAAAGAAAATTATGTGAACATTTCAAACAAATACATGCTCTATTTGATTTTTATAAATAAGGACCAGAAACATTTAATTTCCATAAAAAAAAATATGTCCCTTTATTTTCTCAAAGTAACATCCATTAGAAATACGAAGAACGCATTTCACCATTATTGAAATATAGTGTGGTAAACATATCTTTTAAGACGAGATTCGCATTTATGAAAAGTCAAATATAATTTGATACACTGCCACTTAGCACACAATTGATGTGCATTGTTGGAATTGTAAATACATTTAAAAGAGCACTCTCAATACTTCACAATAAGTCACAATATTTATTTAATAAACAAAGAATACATACAATATTTACATTTTTGAATCTTAAATATCTTAAAAATATTTTTTAATAACTTGAACAATGTTACACATCTATTGATCAATATTAAACATCGAAAATGTGTCATAAACATTTACTAATGTGACTGGTTTACATTTACTATTGTGATTATATTTAAAATCTAGTTCAAATGTCAACAAACTATATTAATATTTAACGGATTCTGTATATTATATATCCATCACACATACGCATTCCATTCTCATAAATTCTAAAGAAAAGTCTACATGTCAAATGTAGTTATAGTACCCCTAGGAGGTGTGTGTATGGAAGTTACAAATATATGAATCCATGAACCATTAAGTAACGGCCAATCAAAGTTCATCACACAAACATGACGAGTCAGTATGACCTCACAGACATGCTAACAAAATTACATTATTTTATCCAATCAGATATGCAGATACCATGACCCATGGTGTATCTCATCTTTACTTCCTCATATAAAAGTCCATTACACGTTGCCATTTTTGTCAGTTCTCTAATTCCTGTAGCCAGGATGTCTCCCAGGTTCACCAGAGAGGAAAGTTCTGCACTGGTGTACGCAGTTGAGGAGTTTTATCTGCAGCTGTATGGGGCTCAGAGGAGGTCGACGACTGGGGCGGTCAAAAGTGCCGTCTGAGTGTCTGTCGCCCTTTCTGTTAATGTGGTGGCAGACATCCAGAGAAGCCCGGAGCAAATGATAAGGAGATTCTGGGATATGAGGTTGCGGGTGCAGAATATAGTCCGCCTCATGAGGGAGTGGACTAGTGCCCGTTGGAGAGGTGAGGATCCGGGCCCACCCCCATGGAAACTTGTCCTACAAACTCATGAGGAGACTTTATGCATGCTCCTCAATCTCCATTTCCCCTGAGGAGACTTTATGCACGCTCTTCAATATCTGTTTCCCCTGGAGATTTGCTGCCCCCCGTTCCATGGCACCCTCTCAGTCCCCAGCACCTGGTCCTGAAACTCCCGACCTTGAGACCAGTGCAGCTCGAATTGCTGACCTGGGAGAGGGGGACTGGCAGGTAAAGATCAGACTTCATATAATATTTTAATAGTTGAGTATATATTTAAGCAATGTGTATATAGTCATATATTCAACATCTATAGATTGCACAACAGACGTTACCTATGATGGTAGACATCTGAATTTAGATTTGTCAGAGATCAAATAGGAATAATGCTATTTTTTGCGCAATCAGGAATATGCGTTACAGAGCTAAAATGGAAGTGCGCATCCGTGAAATCCCTATCCTCCGCCATTTCATACATTGAATATTAATTCATACAAAACTTAGAAATATTAATTTGCATCATTACATTTTTACAATGATCCTATTTGAATATCATGATACACACAATTGTAAATATATTTGATAGCTTTAAAAATTAAACTTATCACACTACTAGAATTCATAATCACGGATGCGTAATTATGCTTTTAATTATTGCGAAATGATCATGGAAGATATAATTGCACAGAGACGTGAACACGTGTTTGCTATTATAGTGGCATTACTTTAGACATGTTGCTCAAATTTATACATTAATTAGTATAAATGTTAAGAATACAGTATCATGATTTTCAATATTCTTAATTACAAAAGCTATACTAGCAATATAAAATTAAAAATTGACAGATCAATATATAACAATTGATGACAATGCTAGAATACATAAAATGACTCAAAGAGACAGTCAACAACATAAAAGCTTTGAAAAAACATACATGATCTCTTTATTTACAAATACAGTTTGATTAATAAAATAAAGTTTATAATCCTAAATATATTTACTCTGTGATTAGCTTGTATATAAGCCATTGCAGACTGACCCCATAATTTTTAATTGTGGACATGCTTGCATTTAGCCAATCAGTGGCCTCTCCCTTGTGAATCCATGGGCGTGGTCACCATGTTATCTGAATGGCACACATGAACATATGCCCCCTAGCTCTTGAAAAGGGAAAAATGCATTGAAATAATCCTTCAAATTCAAGTATATTGCTAATAACATATTATCAGAATATTTTAAATATTTCAAAAGAGATCAAGAGATCAAACACAATTTGATGTTATTAGTGAATATTAAATTATGTCAAAATTACATTCCATATGTGATTAATGAAGGTTTGATTCACAATAAGCTGTTCTTTTAACATAAGAGGCACACTTCAAATGAGAATAAAATAACGTGAGACTACAGAGAATTATGTATGTAATTCATGATAACAACATGAATACCAAAAAATTATAATGAAGGAAAATGAGAGAGAAAATTATGAATAAAAATAAGGATTTAAAATAAAATTTTGTATTATTTGATTCAATGACAATTTTACACATGGGGTAAATTATTCAACCTTCTAGTTTAATATTTTCTTGATAAATGGATCAAACAGAGATTTAAAACATTGAATGAAATCGAAAATATCAATCATATCTGAACATACAGTATATACCATTTCCATAAAATTTTTGATTAAGTTATCATTTAAAGGGACACTGAACCCAAATCTTTGTGTTCATGATTCAGATAGAGCATGCAATTTTAAGCAACTTTCTATTTACTCCTATTATCAATTTGTCTTCATTCTCTTGCTATCTTTATTTGAAAATCATGATTGTAAATCTTAGCAGCCAGCCCATTTTAGGTTCAGCACCATGGATAGCGCTTGCTAATTGGAGGCTGACATTTACCCACCAATAAGCAAGCATAACCCAGGGTCTCAACCAAAAATGGGCCGGCTCCTATGCATCACACTCCTGCTTTTAAAAAAAAGATAGCAAGAGAACGATGACAAATTGATAATAGGAGTAAATTAGAAAGTTGCTTAAAATTGCATGCTGTATCGGAATCATTAAAGAAAAAATATGGGTTCAGTGTCCCTTTAATGGGAAATACAAACTAGTAAATCAGCTCTGTTCATTTCTAAAAACAGTGTAAAAAACAATGAACTCATGTAAATAATTAAGAATATGTTTTACTTTGTTAAAATGGAAAACAATGTATGATTGTTCATGTCTAAGTTAAGATTTGAATAATGATATCCAATCCTGAATTAATATTTTACAGATATGGATGTTGGTGCTGGACCCTCAAGCTCGGGTTTGCCCCAGTCTGGTATGTCTCATTATACTTCACTTTTGGCTTACAAATTTGGACATAACATTTCCTAATACATTCACATTAATCTATATTAACATGGATCCTCTAATTAAATTTCAAGTATATTTAAAAAGAAGAATCATGATTCAGAGATCAAATTCCATTGTAATTAACATCACAATTTATTAGTATTCAAAGATATTTGTCAGGTTAGGTAACGTCCAGAAGAAGACCCAAATGCTAGGGCGAACTAAAATAACACCCTTGCACTCTGAGTTTAATCCAGGACGTGACCCCACGACAACTTCTAAAAAACAAGGTACTCATGATATGGAGCAGTGTCGATCTGGGCCCTCAGGAAAGAGTAAAGTAAATCTTGATTGCTGCAGGTTAAACTTCAGAATAGGGCACAATAAACAAACAGTAAATAAGGAAGGATTAGGCAACTTGTAATCAGGCAATTTGAGGGTTAAGATCAGCGTGGTCAATGGAGCAGAGTTTGGCAATTTGTAATCTGGCAGTTTGTGGGTTAAGCAATAGAGTAGTCATAAATGCAGAGTTTGGCAACTTGTAATCAGGCAGTTTGAGGGTTAAGCAGTGGAGAAGTCGTTTATACAGAGTTTAACAACTTGTAATCTGGCAGTTTGAGGGTTAAGCAATAGAGTAGTCGTAAATGCAGTGTTTGGCAACTTGTAATCTGGCAGTTTGAGGGTTAAGCAGAAGAGTAGTCGTATATGCAGAGTTTGGCAACTTGTATTCAGGCAGTTTGAGGGTTAAGCAGTAGATTAGTTGTTCAGGCAAAGGTTCAGGAACAAATTCAAAGAATGAGCACTCACGACAGCCACAGGAATACAACAAAAAATCAGGCACCAAAGGATAGAGAGACCGGAATAAGAAGCCGGTCCTGACGTCAGCAGAGGGGGACAGCTCATAGAGAGGAAGACGTTGCCAGGCAACCAGACATGCCGGAAGAGCCGCCGGAACCTCCGGCGGTGAGCGTTACAGTGCCCCCTCCTCAAGGACCCCTCCGGGGGGACCCAACCAGGCTTGGCAGTATACTTAATATGAAAAGACTTGACAAGAACAGGAGCATGTACATGAGAGGCAGGTTCCCAAGATCGTTCCGTGATAGGATAACCTTTCCAATGGACCAGGTAGTACGACCGATCGCCCCGTAGCTTGGAATCCAGAATCTGGCTGAATTCGAACTCTGAAGTACCCTCTACAGAGAGCGGAGGAGGAGGTTTAATCTTGATGGAGTACCAGTTGTAGATAACTGGCTTGAGAAGAGACACATGAAACACAGGATGGATCTTGAGGGTCTTAGGTAAGGCCAGACGATAAGCTGAAGAAGAAGCTCTGGAAACAATTCAAAAGGGTCCAATGTATTTGGGACCAAATTTTGTACAGGGTTGTTTTAGACGAATGAATCTGGTGGACAACCATACTCTGTCTCCAGTACGAAGTAAAGGAGCCTTACACCTTCTGCGATCAGCAAATCTTTTGTGCTTTATAGAAGAAGAGAGTAGATTCTGAAGTATATGTTGCCAATGGTTACTGAGATTCTTTACGATACGATCTGCTCCAGGAACTTTAGAAGAACTAGTAATCATAGGAAAAGTTCTAGGTTCAAAGCCATAAGCTGCCTTAAAGGGTGAGGTCTGTAAGAAGGAATTGAAGCATGAGTTATGAGCTAATTCTGCCAAAGGCAATAACTGTGACCAGTTGGAATGGTGATGGTTTACATAATGTCTGAGAAAAGACTCCAAGGACATGTAAACAAGAGATATGAAGGACAAAAAATCAGAAAGTCTTTGAGCAGAAGGCAATCCAGGAAGAGGAATAAAATGAGCAGACTTGGAGAATTGGTCCACCACTACCCAAATGGTTGTATTTCCAGCAGAAACAGGAAGATCCACAACAAAGTCCATGGATATGTGGGACCAAGGGTAATAAGGAACAGGAAGAGTGTGTAACAATCCAAAGGGTTGAGAGTAGACTGTTTATTCGATGCACAAGAGCTACAAGCGGCAATGTAATCCTTAACATCTCTCCTAATGGTGGACCACCAAACATGCTGCTTAAGTCTCCACAGAGTATTGGTTACTCCAGGATGACCTGAAGATATGTTGTCATGAGCCCAACGTAAGAGCCTAAGACGTAATTCACTGGGTACATACAGGATTCCAGGAGGAAGTTTGTAAGAAGACAGTACCCAGCTTTGAGCAGACCGTAAAGCTTCTACTGGAAAAGAGAATACTTGAGCCAAAACTCTGACTGGACGTAGTATGGGTTCAGCTTCCATCGGAGAAAACTCTGTGGACTGAAATTGCCTGGATAATGCATCTGCCTTGGAGTTCTTAGAACCAGGAACATAGGAAAGTACAAAATTAAACCTGGAAAAGAACAAGGCCCACCGAGCCTGACGAGGATTGAGATGTTTAGCTGTATGGAGGTACAGGAGATTCTTATGGTCTGTCAGAATGAAAAATGGTTGACTAGAACCCTCTAACCAATGCCTCCACTCATTCAAAGCAAGTTTTATAGCCAATAATTCTTTGTTGCCCACATCATAGTTTAACTCGGCAGGATTGAACTTTTTGGAAAAGAACGCCACAAGATGTATCTTGCTGGTAGACAGATTTCGTTGGGAGAGAACAGCTCCAGCTGCAATAGAGGAAGCATCTACCTCCAGGATAAACTGTTGATTAGGAATAGGATGACTATGGAGTGGTGCTGAAGAAAATGCGGATTTCAGTGTTTCAAAAGACTGTACTGCCGAAATAGACCAGTTCCTACAATCTTGACCCTTATTAGTAAGAAAAGTGAGAGGAGGCGTGATGTCAGCAAAGTTCTTTATAAACTTTCTATAGTAATTGGCAAAGCCAAGAAACCTCTGCAGAGATCTGTGGGTGGTAGGTCTTGGCCAGTCCTTAATTGCAGAAAGTTTAGCAGGATCCATCTCAAAACCAGATTCTGAAATAATATAACCCAAGAAGGGAATGGACCTCTGATGGAAAGAACATTTCTCCAATTTAGCAAAAAGGGAGTTGTCACATAATCTCTGAAGCACAAGCTTTACATGGTGTACATGTTCCTGTAAAGTACTGGAATAGATCAGTATGTCATCCAGATAGATGATAACAAATTGATTTAAAGGGACAGTCTAGGCCAAAATAAACTTTCATGATTCAGATAGAGCATGTAATTTTAAACAATTTTCCAATTTACTTTTATCACCAATTTTGCTTTGCTCTCTTGGTATTCTTAGTTGAAAGCTTAACCTAGGAGGTTAATATGCTAATTTCTTAGACCTTGAAGCCCACCTCTTTCAGATTGCATTTTAACAGTTTTTCACCACTAGAGGGTGTTAGTTCACATATTTCATATAGATAACACTGTGCTCGTGCACGTGAATATATCTGGAAGCAGGCACTGATTGGCTAGACTGCAAGTCTGTCAAAAGAACTGAAAAAAGGGGCAGTTTGCAGAGGCTTAGATACAAGATAATCACAGAGGTTAAAAGTATATTAATATAAATGCGTTGGTTATGCAAAACTGGGAAATGGGTAATAAAGGAATTATCTATCTTTTAAAACAATAAAAATTCTGGTGTAGACTGTCCCTTTAATAATCTCTGAAAATCTCATTAACAAAGTGCTGTAATACTGCTGGTGCATTGCACAGTCCAACAGGCATTACAAGGTACTCGTAGTGAACAAATCTTGTGTTAAATGCTGTCTTCCGTTTGTCTCCTTTATGAATTCTGACCAAATTGTAGGCCCCACGGAGATCCAACTCGGAAAAAACAGAAGCACCTTGGAGACGATCAAATAGCTCAGGGATGAGCAGAAGAGGATAACTGTTTTTGACAGTAATCTGATTCAAGGCCCGATAATCAACCCCCTCCGTCTTTTTTCCCAATAAAAAAACAAAAAAAACAACTCCTACCGGTGATGATGAAGGATGAATAAATCCTCTGGCCAAGTTGTCCTTAATGTATTCTTCAAGAGAGGTATTTTCTTGACGAGAGAGAGGATAGGTCCTCCCTTTAGGCAGTGGAGCCCAGGAATACAAATCGATAGGACAGTCAAAAATCTGATGAGGAGGTAACGACTCAGCCTCCTTTTTAGAAAAAACATCACAGAAGGCATGATAGTGTCTAGGAAGAGAATCAGAAACTTCCACAAAAGCCACAACATGACTGGATGGTTTGGAGGGATTTTGCAGGCAATGCTTAAATCAGGTGGTTCCCCAGGAAAGAAGCTCTCCCTTAGACCAAGAGAATACAGGATCATGTAACTGCAACTAAGGTAGCCCCAAAATCAACAGAATGTGGGGGGAGGAGATAACATCAAAATAAATAATGGAGTATGCCCACAGATAAAAGAAGAGGTATAGTAGAACTTGTAATCAGGCAGTTTGAGGGTTAAGCAGTAGAGAAGTTGTTTATGCAGCATTTGGCAACTTGTAATCTGGCAGTTTGAGGGTTAAGCAATAGAGTAGTCGTAAATGCAGAGTTTGGCAACTTGTAATCTGGCAGTTTGAGGGTTAAGCAATAGAGTAGTTGTAAATGCAGAGTTTGGCAACTTGTAATCAGGCAGTTTGAGGGTTAAGCAAAAGAGTAGTCGTATATGCGGAGTTTGACAACTTGTATTCAGGCAGTTTGAGGGTTAAGCAGTAGATTAGTCGTTCAGGCAAAGGTTCAGGAACAAATTCAAAGAATGAGTACTCACGACAGCCACAGGAATACAACAAACAATCAGGCACCGGAGGATAGAGAGACCGGAATAAGAAGCCGGTCCTGACGTCAGCAGAGGGGGACGGCTCAGAGAGAGGAAGACGTTGCCAGGCAACCAGACACGCCGGAAGAGCAACCGGAACCTCCGGCGGCGAGCGTGACAATATTCCTCAGAAAATTGCTATCTTTATTTGAATGTAATCTTTGGGTCTTGCCCATTTTAGATTCAGCACCTGGGTAGTGCTTGACAGTTGGTGGCTACATTTAGACAACACTAACTACATTTAAACAACACTAACACATTTTTACACATGTGCAGAAAATATAAATATACATCTCATATGCTTTGATATTTTATTCTTACCATTAAGATAGAAGGATAATTAAATATTCATGATGATAGGAGGAAATTATATATTTGATTGAAATTGCATGCTCTATCCAATTCATTACATCAACATATGGAATAGACTATTCCTTTAGAGTGACATTCTCAAATATTGATATGGTATTTATCTAAAGATAAAAAATATCTTTATTAATCATTACACTGTTTGGATTAAACAATACTGTGATTCAGATCACAACTTTCACTCTTGGATTACATTATTATTATTATTATTATTATTATTATTATTATTATTATTATATATAATCATTTTCTAACAGCACCATGATGACATAGTTTAAAATATATCTTATGTCTTGCATTGTGATCAATATGTGTTGTGTCAGAAACCAGATTACTGTACATTGCACAAATTTATATATATGTGCGACATGTATTATGCTCTAGTTTTTACTAGTTGTTTTTTAAAGTGTTAATTGTCTGTCTGTATTTATTTTGAAACAGGGACCAATAGTTATTTTTAGATATGCCATAGATTAATATGATAAGAATTGGATGCCTAATATTTTAAGAAATAGTACATATGTGAAAGACATCATTTTCTTTCCACTCACCTTGATGAACTAATTAATTTAAATTTCATATTAGTGGTCTAGTCTTCACATTTCAAAAGATATTATTTTAAATAATTTAGAATAATTTTGTTTTATAATACAAAATATTTATATTTAAAGCTGATGTACAAATTGTGTTACATAATAAGTATTTATATCATTAATAGTTGAAGTTAATTTGACAAGCCCGGAGGGATTCAGTACCGATGCAGACCTGCCTTTGCAGCATGCTGGTAAGTCCATTTACTCATTCATATGTCATTAAAGGTGTCTTTTGCAAAAATATTCGGATCATGATTATGATGAAGCATTCCATTTGAATAAACCTTATAATGTACTCCTCTAATTATATATATTTTTTTATTAGTTTAATATTAAGATCTCAAAGTTTCTTAGTCTACACCTTTGTGCTTCAGAACATGCATAGCACATGTTGATATTTTGTATAAATGTAGACAACAATCATCAAGCAATACACACATGATAACTATTACATTTTCCGTGTGCTATGCTTTTTTCCAGATTTACAAAATACAGACAATTGCATTTAATTATTAATCATTGATAATTATATATTTTATTTAAATTGCATGCTCCATCAAAATTATGAAATTCATAACTTTGGCTCAGTATATCTTTAATGCAACATTGATGTGTGTCCTTGAGCACCAGTAACACGTTATAATATTTGATATTAACATGTAAACAACATATTATGTTTTACAGATATGGATGTTAAATGTGCAATGGAGGAGAATGTGACTCCCATGGAGTCTGATGGTACATCAAATATATATAACAACATGTATATAACATGTATTATTTCAAAATCGTACTATTGGATAAAACTAAAGTCTATAGCTGGGTACATTTAAAGTATATTATTACATTGATTTTCAAATACACTACTGCCCCCTTTCTATATCATGCAGCATGAACATAGAAATTATCTATTTATTTGGATATTTATGTATAAATTGTCATGAATGACAACATGATGTCACATGCATATTACATCCAAAACCCCAATAATCATCTTATGATTGTACAGACAGTCATTCCTATTCATCTGAGTGCCTAGATGCAGACTGTCATGATTGTTCAGAGCTTCTCAGCCACTTCTAAGTATACATAAAACATAATCATGATGAAGTTCATTGATTTAATTTAATGATTTATGTATGATATGTAAAGGGATTTGAAAATGATTTATGTGTAGACTGTCCATTTCACTCAGACAAATATTAATATTCCTCTAACCAAAAAAGTTCAATTCTGAATGTGTCTATTAATATTGGGATCACATACATTTAATCCTAATGTAAAAGAGATATTCACAAAACATACTCTGTAAAAGTAACGTCAGATAGATACCATTCTATTCTTAATATTTAATATGAACGGTAGTATCTTCCATGTATATATTCTGAATAGTAATTGATTAAACTATCTGTCAGGGAACATCACTTATTTGTGTTGCACACTTTACCTATGTACTTATTTTACATTATCTATAATGTTATGCACTGATGTATTTTTTCTGCACTCCATTCGTAATATCATTTTTTCTGCACTCCATTCGTAATATCATTTCTTCTAAGACACTTGTAATATCAGTTACATTTGCAAATTTCAGTTGCTGATCTGTCTGTGTCTGAACAGGAAATAAGGTACTTTTTTCAAAGCCAAACAAACCCAGGTGCTTCTTGTAAGCTAAAACCGCAAATGTCACAGAGCAGCACCCACCTACATTATTTCCTGTAGCTGCAAAATATACATGTTTCTGTCTGTACTTTTTTCATATATTATTTTCTATTATGATATGTTATGCTGTATGCCAAATAAGGCCATTAGGAAATATATTACTGTATTTTGCTTAGCCAATAAGATGATGTTACGCACCAGAGATGCCTACATGTATCCATGTCTATATATTGTGCTTTTGGTCCCAGAATAAACGGAACATTTGCTAATGATAACCTGCCTGTGTGTGTTATTTTGGTAATTGTTTCCCGGACGTCCGAGAAGGTCACTGCTTTCCTCCAAGACTCATCTTCCAATATTGCCCCGGGATAATTCCTAACAGTCTGGTGTCAGAAGTGGGATCGATCAATCGGGAGCCTTCAACAGGGTGAGTAATTTTGTCTATATATTGTGACTTGATTTCTGTGCCCTGTAGAAGGCCCATTAAGATCGATATCCAGTTATTTGGGGATTTTTTTTGTCTTTGGTAGAACCCGGGTGTGTAAAAAGTGTTTAGGTTTAAGGTTTAATTTGGCCCTCTGTAGTCTTGGTTGAGACCAGTACCTTATTGCTGCTATTTAAGGTTTTGTCTTGTCATTGCAACTCTATTATAAGTACATATACGCAGGTGTAAGACGCACCGTTTACCGTGTCGAAAGTCACCGCCTAATGATACACGGATAAACGATAGCACGGTGACACCTGTATAGAATGTGCACTTTTGCTTCATATTGTAATTGTTCTGTTATTTGAGTCATATGTATCATGAAATTATTTGTCTTATATGTTGTGTACTACTCATATTGTATACTGTTTGTATTTTAATATTGCGATTCTATTATGAGGCATAGACACAACTCGTGTCCTGTGTTTACTATCGCTCACCATTTCTTATTGTATTTTCATTGTATATTTCATTACTGCTATTTTATTATAAGGACATAAGGTTCATCTTGTGTCTACTATTGCATGAGTTAGTGGAGACAACAACTGACTTTAAGTACTAAGATACTCCGTCCTGGCTAGCAGTTTTGAAGACTACATGTAACAGTGTATGAAACAGCTGTTGTTGGTGACGGACTAGTCGGAACTTGCCTCCATTAGACGCTAAATCCTTTTGATTGTGTGTGTGTGTAAAGCTATTACTGGTCAGGGGTCATGGGGACCGGTCAAAGTAAACAAAGCCAAACTGAGGGAGAAACACTTAAACAATTTGTGGCTAGACAGGAGGATGTAGGGTGGGCAATGGTCATCCCATTTTTAGATGACGTCACTGGATGGACAGAATATATAGACCCAAGAAATGCATTTCCTAGGGGCGGTTGTAATTGTAAATTTCATAAAGACATGTTAAGAGGTTTATGTTTGGGAAATGAAAAAGCATTTGATTTGTATACAGGAGATCCCGATTGGGACATGCAATACATGACACAAGCTTCTGAGTATTGGTTAAAATATTGTGACGGATATAAATCCAGTGGTAATAATAGACACAGTAAAATAGATAAATCTAAACTTTCTAGAATTATTTTACGTCCTCCTCCAATAGTCTATTCGAAAAATGTCCCAGATACAATAGCCACTGCCCCTATGGCTGCGCCACCGCCATATGCGGGAATATATCCAAGTGTTACTAATTATAATGACGATGATTTAATTGTGGCTTACAATACAACCAGAACACGTCCACCCCCTCCACTTCATGGAGATGTACAGGGGGCTGAGGCACCTGATGACGTAAGTGTCCAGGAGCCTCATAGAATTGAGCCTACAAGAGAAGCACCAAATTTTGTAGTTACATCTAGTGGCCGTGTTAGTACTCGCCCAAGGAGATATAGTGACTCCGACTACCGCCCACGTCCGAATGTAACTTTGCCAGTCCATGGAATTCACACTCCCGAGTCTCCGGACGTCTCTGTCCGCAATGAGACCAAACAACAATTAATGCCTTGGGCACCACAACCTATTCAAAAACATGAAGATGCAAATTGGGCAGACCCCCGCTGCATCTCCGGCACCAGTGCCATAAGTACTATGCCATATTTAATTGCTGGGGACCAAATGATTATCAAACCCCTCACGGCAGGTGAATTAAGTGATATTACCAGGGACTGCCCCGACCCTTTAAGACAACCTGCTGCCTGTATCCTTCACCTTAAACGATATTTACAGGGAGCCATGTATACACAAACTGACATTAAAATGATAATTGATAAATTGTATAATTATCACGAAAATGATGAATGGGATTGGACTAAAGTTCCTACAATACATACCAATGACACAAGTACCTCAGTCAGCTCATATGGTTTAGCAAACCCAGTGACTAGGGCAACCATGTGGACAGAATTAGAAACTGAAATAAAACGCTGTAGTAAGACACAGCAATCTATGAGTGCAGTTTTAGCATGCAAGCAGAAACCTGGCGAGGCAATTTTAGACTTTGCTAAAAGATTTTTTAAATGTTGGGCAGAGGAAGGAGGCTTATCCTCCGGGGATGGAATGGCTGTACTAAAGAATCAGACTATGTTAGGGTGTATGACACCAACAGACAGTCTTTTGTTAAAACAACTCATACCCGATTGGCCCAAAATGACCTCAAAGGAATTATTATCAGCTATTGAGTCCCGTCATGCTGCAGGATGTTTTGATAAAAGTGTTAAGGGTGAATATGTTCAGGTTAATGATAACACACTTCCACGCCATAGGCAAAGGGGGGGTAGAGCTAACCAAGAACATAGACGCAACATGTGTTTTAATTGTGGGGAAACAGGGCACTGGAAAAATGAATGTCCCCATCTGCCCCGTAAGGGCAGGGATAACTTTTATCCTAGGGACAACCGCCGATCACACTCATACTCACCACCCAGATGTGACAACCGACCACCACAACACAGAATACAATGGCCATAGGGCTGCCCGGAGGGAGGCACCCTACTCTTACCCAAGGTTACATCGTATTATAATCGTGAGCCCTTCGTTACTCTTAACATAGAGGGCTCCGAATTACAATTCCTCATAGATACGGGAGCGACTTGCTCCACTATCTCGGGCGAATTATACGATGGACCCTTGCAAGAGTCTAATCCCTCTGTGGGAATCACAGGTGTGCCAATTCCTACCTTCCGCACTCCACTCCTCACAGTTCAAATACCCGACTCTCCCAAAACTTTGTCCCACTCGTTCCACATTATCCGGGGTTGCCCCTTTAGTCTCCTTGGTCGAGACTTGATGGGTAAACTGGGAATAATGATGACAATATCACGGAACGGTGGCATGACGGTCGACTTTGACCTCAGTGAATCAGGCGAATCGCCCGAGGAATCACTGTCGTTGGAGACGGCCATGTTGAGCAGATATATCAGGTTACTGACCATGTCCGTAACCTGCCTCCAATCACAGATTTTGACAATCTCTTTGACAGCGTTTCCCCTACCCTATGGTCAACGGGACCATATGATACGGGGACCATCGACTGCACCCCATATAGGGCAACGTTGCGTGAAGACTGCTCCCCAGTTTTCATCAAACAATACCCTATTAGTGACGACAAGCTGGAGGGCATAGGCCCCATGATTAAGGTATTTCTGGAGAAAGGTATTCTGAAGCATACCATCTCCCCATATAACATGCCCATTAACCCCTTGCCTAAGCCGGCGGGCGGTTACCGTTTTATTCAAGACCTAAGGGCCGTGAATAAATTAATTATACCTCTCCCTCCCTTAGTCCCGGATGTGAAAGCACTACTTACGGCCATTCCACACAATGCAGAATTTTTTTCTACCATTGATTTGGCTAATGCTTTCTTCTCTGTACCCGTTGATGTGGACACTCAGCAGTTGTTCGCTTTCATGTACAGAGGGATTCAAATGACGTGGTCAAAGATGCCCCAAGGATTTACGGACAAACCGGCCGCATTCGGCCTAGTCCTCAATACCATGCTCAAGAGCTGGACCAGCCCCTGTGGTTCCGTCCTTTTGCAATATGTTGATGACCTGTTATTGTGTAGTACTTCATACGAGGCAGGGGAAAAGGACCTAGTGGACCTTTTGTTGTTCCTCGCCCATGAAGGGCTATCTGTCAGCCACAAGTTGAGTACTTAGGCTTTGTCCTGTCCAAAGGCAAACGAGAACTCAGTGCAAAAAGAGTAAAAGCCCTCTCTAAACTGCCAAAGCCTGCCACTCCCAAAGAAATGCTGACCTTTCTTGGGATAATAAACTATTGTCGACAGTGGATACCAGACTGCTCCCACTACGACTCAATCCTCCGCACCGTTTGCCACAGTGACTCTCCACCCACAATTCACTGGACAGAGACTCTGACCCATGCATACAATGAACTTGCCAGGTCCATCACCACTTCCCCTGCCCTCGGCCTACCTGACTACACAAAGCCTTTTCATTTGTACGCAAGGGAAAATTGTAAAACCATGGCGGCTGTCTGTGCCCAAGAGCATGGTAGTAACTCTTTCCGTCCTGTAGCCTTTTTATCTAAAAAGCTGCCCATTCCTGTGCAGGGTATGCCTTCATGCCTGCGATCCCTCGCAGCGTGTGCCATGGCCGTTGAGATGTGCGAACCTATCACACTGGGACATTCACTTGTTTTACATACCTCCCATCAGGTTTTGCACCTCCTTAACAATCTGCAAACACAACACATGACTGCCCAGAGACTTAGTGGTTATGAAATACTGCTTACCAGTACTTCTGAGTTAACCATTAAGTACTGTGCAACTAACTCAGGCCCTGCGTCTATTCTCAAGGCCTTGTTATCCTCTGACGTACCACAATCTGACCTCCCCCTTCACGTCTGCATTGCACTCATTCACTCCAGCACAACACCACGCCCTGACCTCCGGGACACCCCTATTCCGGGGGTCCCTGACGTCTTTGTGGATGGCTCATGTCGCCGCCCAGATGACCACACGTACCTTGCAGGATATGCAGTGGTCCAGCTTCCCGACATTGTTATTGAATCTTCCTGTGTCATGCATAATTCGGCTCAGGCAGCTGAATTAATAGCTCTCACTCGAGCCTGTGAACTTTTTGCTGATGCCTCCGTAAATATCTATACCGACTCCAGATATGCCTTTGGAGTGGTACATGATTTCGGCATGATTTGGAAACAAAGAGGTTTCAAGTCTGCCGACGGTAAAAGCATCAGTCACACCACACTTATCACAGAACTCTTACAAGCCATCCTGCTCCCAAAAGAAATAGCTGTCATACACTGCCGAGCACATACTAACCTTAACAATCCTATTGCTAGGGGTAATGCATTAGCTGACACAGTAGCCAAACAAGCAGCTAAGATCTCTCCATTGCAAGACAGTGTTTATCCCATGCTTGTGGCACCCTCTCTGGTCGACGATGTACTCACATCGTCACTACAGCAGTTTGCCACTGTCACTGATATCAAATACTGGGTCTCTCAGAAGCTCGAATTAAACCCTCAAGGGTTTTATTCGAAAGAGGGGAAAGGTGGGACAATCATTGGTATCCCTGAAACTAGTGCACCCATTTTTATTTCACAAGCCCATGGTGTCAGTCACCTGAGTTTCCATAACACTCTACAGTTAATCAAACCTTACTTCTGCATACAAAATCTACAGTTACATGTACAATCTTACATTAACCGTTGCATCACTTGTCTGCAAACCAAACACAACAATAAACCTGCAAAACATGACCACCTAACACCACCATCCGCACCTTTCACTCACCTGCAGATAGATTTCACACACATACCTAAAACAGGAACCAAACAGTTTTACCTGCTGGTCATAGTTGACCAATTTTCTCGCTGGCCTGAGGCCTTTCCTACCACTAGGGAAGACGCAAAAACAGTAGTGAAACACCTTTGCACTGATGTCATTCCCAGATTTGGTTGCCCCCTGCAGATTAACTCAGACAATGGCCCAGCTTTTGTTAGTAAGGTATTGCAGGAATTGGTAGCTCACTTACAGATAAAATGGAAGTTTCACATACCATATCACCCCCAGAGCTCAGGGGTGGTAGAAAGGATGAACCGGACCATTAAGGAAAAACTCCTTAAGGCCACGGGAGGGAATTGGGTCAAATGGCAGGATCATTTACCTGCAGTCTTAGCTGAGGTACGGATGTCCCCCAGCAAATCCACTCAGCTGTCTCCTTTTGAGATTTTGATGGGTAGACCGTTCCCCAGCCCTTGGGTCAGGAACCCACACATAGTCACTGGTGATTTAGATTTAATCAGGGAACGATATGTACATGAATTAATCTCTGTTTTTAATGGCAACTATGGTGATGTGGCCTCTCGTTTTCCTCTTCCCTCACAGGAACCAACCCACAGCTTCAAGGTCGGAGACACAGTGTGCATCAGACAGCTGAATAAAGCAAAGAAGGGAGGCTTCCCATACGGTCCACCTACCGAAGTTGTGGCCATCACTCGTACTGCCATCCTCACAGCCCAGGAGCCCATCTGGATCCACGCATCTAGGGTAAAGCTCTGTCCAAAGAGGGGTGAAGCTGGCTGTCTAGTCCCTTCTGAAACATCTGTACCACCAGTCCAGGACATCTCAGAAAACAGTTGTACCTAAAGAGGGGTGAAGTGTTCATAAAGTCTCTTCTGTAACACCTGTAGCATTCTCGACTGCCAATCCAAAGAGGGGTGAAGTTGGTCACACAGTCCCTTCTGTAACATCTATATCCACAGCACGTACCTGCAACAACATGATCGCCACTCAAGGGTCTCACTACTTGGTGTACTGCTACCTTCTCTCCTCCTTGCTCTTGATTGCAATACCCGGATGGATAATAGCCTCCTGCTATTATGAGACACCGGACGAACAATATGGTACTGCCTCTGCTTGTAATTGCTTCATCACTCCCCCTGACTCACCCCCGAAACAAAACACAACCAAGAACTCAGACAAAAACCTTTGGTTAGAATGGATGGCCTTTTCGGCCAAACAATATAATAGATCAAATTGTTATGTTTGTGGTAATGCCCATCCCCATTTAGGTACTGTCCCCCTTAACATCCCTAGTAACGCTGAGTCCTGCTTTCTCAGCCTGTATACTAATACCATTGTTAATCAGTCAACCTGTATTGCATGGAAGGAAAAATACCCCATTATTACTAAAACCCCACACCTCAGTGAGGGAATTACTATATATCCTGGTAACTACACTTGTTATAGGGGCACAGGAAAAGGTAGATTCTTAGGTAACTTTACATCTGGGTACTGTTATAAGTATAGTAACCTCAACACCTATAACCACATTCAGTCGTTAGGTGACATATATTGGATTTGCGGGGATATGAAAATCCGCATTAGGCTAGAAGGACAATGGTCTGGGGAATGTGCTCTAGCAAAAGTTATCATGCCTCTCCACATTTTAGGTGTAGATGACATACACATACACACTCACCGCACCTCCTCTCATCGTACACGGAGACAGACTAAGGCTATCCCAGGTAGTTTTGACCCCCATGTATACATAGACGCTATAGGGGTCCCAAGGGGGGTCCCAGATGAATTTAAGGCCCGTGACCAGGTTAAAGCTGGATTTGAATCCATCTTCCCCATCATAACTGCCAATAAAAATGTAGACTGGATAAACTATATATTTTATAATCAACAACGTTTTGTTAATTATACCAGAGATGCCCTTAAAGGCATTGCTGAACAACTCGGCCCAACCTCTTACATGACATTCCAAAACCGCATGGCCTTAGACATGCTTTTAGCAGAGAAAGGAGGGGTGTGTAAAGTCATTGATGATCAGACTGGTGGGTCGTGCTGTACATTTATACCAGATAATACAGGTCCCACTGGAAAAGTAACGCTTGCTATTAAGAAATTGGAAGAATTATCCATTGAATTAAAGAAAAACTCAGGCATTGATAACCCCTGGGATAAATTCTTCACTGGCTTAGGCTTCCTAGAGTGGCTAAAAAATATTGGTACCTTTATTGTTTTCATTGCTTTGTTTATACTATTCTGTTATTGTTGTTTTAAGATAGTTGTTTTCTGCATTGCTAAACATACACGCCTGCCACCCCCAACCCCTATCTCCCAGTGTGCAGAATACCTACAGGTTCTACCACACCAACCTAATCGAAATCGACAACATCGTCGATACCATCCTGCTAATACCACATACAAAAATGTCCCATTCCACTCCAGACGTTAGTCCAGTAGTAGTCATTGTTATGACTAAAGAGGGGAATTGTCAGGGAACATCACTTATTTGTGTTGCACACTTTACCTATGTACTTATTTAACATCATCTATAATGTTATGCACTGATGTATTTTTTCTGCACTCCATTCGTAATATCATTTTTTCTGCACTCCATTCGTAATATCATTTCTTCTAAGACACTTGTAATATCAGTTACATTTGCAAATTTCAGTTGCTGATCTGTCTGTGTCTGAACAGGAAATAAGGTACTTTTTTCAAAGCCAAACAAACCCAGGTGCTTCTTGTAAGCTAAAACCGCAAATGTCACAGAGCAGCACCCACCTACATTATTTCCTGTAGCTGCAAAATATACATGTTTCTGTCTGTACTTTTTTCATATATTATTTTCTATTATGATATGTTATGCTGTATGCCAAATAAGGCCATTAGGAAATATATTACTGTATTTTGCTTAGCCAATAAGATGATGTTACGCACCAGAGATGCCTACATGTATCCATGTCTATATATTGTGCTTTTGGTCCCAGAATAAACGGAACATTTGCTAATGATAACCTGCCTGTGTGTGTTATTTTGGTAATTGTTTCCCGGACGTCCGAGAAGGTCACTGCTTTCCTCCAAGACTCATCTTCCAATATTGCCCCGGGATAATTCCTAACACCATCAAACTTAAAATAATTATATTTAAGATTACAAAGGCAATCATCTTAATCTATATGGTTACCTTATTTCAAAGGCTATGTGGAGTAACCATTTATATTTGATCATATAACATACTCCCATATTATTCAATTGGTGGAGTCTCCAAAGTCAATCTAAGGGCATGTGTCTAAAAGAACTCTATGGCGTTTCAATATCAAATGCATAAATGTGTACTGATATATTATCAAAAAGAGAAATATCATATTGTAAAATCATAAAGATTAGCACATAATGTTGACATTGAAAAATATGATTTTTAATGTAGTGATCAAACGTTCCATGAAAAATACCAATGAGCAATCAGAGTTTCAAGGATCAATTAAATAATATTATAAATTAGACTTGCTTCAAATCAATAAATACCTTTAAACATAGTCATTATTGTGACTTTGTATAAATATTTTAAGAGAAAATGAATACAGATTTAAAATGATGGCGAATATTAATTTATTTAAAAATAATAATATATTTTCATATAATAAATGTATTGATAAAATTGTATTATATATTTCAGATGGACCTTCCACTTCTGGGCATCCTCCTCAACCCACTCCCCCCTCCGCCACTCTCACCCTCTTTGCCCATCCTGCTCCTGCCCCACCTGCACAGGCAACAACTGTCCAGGCCCCACCCTCCCCACCTGTGCAGGCCCCACTGGAGCAAGACCAACATGCCCCATCTCACCACATCCCTCCTCACCAACATGTTTTCCCCCCCACCTTCCTTGGCCTGGGCATGTTCTCCTTCCCAGCCACCAATGTAAGTATCATTACAAATCAAAATTAGAACATACATTCTTAAAGAGAAATTATACTGATCTAAATATACATAAATAGTTCTTGAATTGAAAAGTATATTTATAAAGTTTTTTCTTTATTTTATGAATGTAAATGTTTCATAATTACATTTTATGAAATTATCATTCTCATTTTTTATTAGCTAAATGATATTGCCTAGAAGTTGGATATAAATGATGTATATATGCCAATATTTTGTATTTGTTATCATCGCACTTTTCTCAGTGTGTCATAAACCAAAGAACTAATGTTTTGCCGATAGGGTTTTTATTTTATTTAATAGCTTAATGGTTTATCTATGAAGAACATATTTAATGTGTATTTCTTCTTCTCTATAGCATATTTTATTATAATCCTGATTTATATTTTAATTATTACAATGTCTCTTTGCTATATTTTTTTATGTTCTGTAATTAATAATAATTTTTAATATTTATTTTTGTTTAGGTTGTGACTCAGCATGGTTGACACTAGATGCTCTAGCACGTTTGGAGCGAACCATGCTGAGTTCACATCAGTTGCTGGGAAGGATGCATGACTCCATATTTCTGCAGCTGCAGCTTAATCACCTCATATTCACACACCTCATCCGTATGGATGCAAGGCATCAAGCCGCAGCTGCAGAACCTCAGGCCGAGGAAGGTGAGGATGATGCCCCAGTAAGTAGAAGATCCGGAGATGACCCGAGGGAGCACAAATAACTCCTCCATTCACATAATGTTATATTTGTTGGCCATTGGCTAAGTTTTTTGTTCTATTTTTATTGTTGTGCCTGTTGCACTATTTCACCTTGTCAGATGTCTACTAAGGGGCTATGTCGGCCTTTGTTTACCCTTGTCAACTCGCTGAAAGGATTGTGATGCACTATTTCACCTTTTCAGATGGCTCCAAAGGGACTATGCTGTCCTTTGTTTACCCTTGTCAACTCCCTGAAAGGACTGTGATACACTATGTCACCTTGTCAGATGGCTCCAAAGGGGCTATGCTGGCCTTTGTTTACCCTTGTCAACTCCCTGAAATAACTGTGAGGCACTGTCACCTTGTCAGTTGGCTCCAAAGGGGCTATGCTGGCTTTTGTTTACTCTAGTCAACTCCCTCCAAGGACTGTGATGCACTATGTCACCTTGTCAGATGGCTCCAAATGGGCTATGCTGGCCTTTGTTTACCCTTGTCAACTCCCTGAAAGGACTGTGATGCACTATGTCACCTTGTCAGATGGCTCCAAAGGGGCTCTGTTATCATTCTGACTTAAACCATATTCATCATAATAAAAAGAATAATGTCATTAACATTTTATATTTCTTCTTTATTTATTAATTTCATTTCTAATAAAAGTTATTTTATGTGGATAATCCTTAAGTGATGCTGATCACAATTTTTAAATTTATGGATATGCATTGATAATGTACATGTTAATGTTTTTGCTTTTGAAATCAACATACACATATAATATATTTAAAACAGACTATTATCTGAATTTTGGCAGCACATATATTCCAATTTTCCTTACATCTTATTGTAGTAGTATAACACAATAAATCATTGTTTGAAATGCACATATTTTAGATGATTAATCTCTTTCTATTACTTTTTATTATATTTAATTATCAAACGATATATTGCTATAGGTAACATATAATGTTTAAACAATACACATTTTCGTGATGTATATAGTAGCATTATTTCTATGTTAAACCCTGCTGATTCCTAAATATTTCCTAATCTTCTTATTCTAATGAAATATATATTTATTAACAACAATGGATTATATTTCACACATCACAGTATTATGTTATCTAGCATTACATTATTTGCAGCTGTGCATTACATAAAACAAATACGCTTGCTAGTTAACAATATAGCACATGCTAGTTTTTTAAATAGAAATACATTTGTTATTGACATGCAAAGGTGTTAAATCCATCATTTGATTGGATTAAGTTGCTCCGTGATATTGAATGCGCCATGTTGCGTAAGACGTCACATGTAAAGGTGTTAAATCCTTCATTTGATTGGATTACATTGCTCTGCGATATTGGATGCGCCATGTTGCATAAGACGTCACATGCAAATGTTTTAAATGTGTCATTTTCTAGGTTTATGGGTTGTGTCAATCATGTACATTTTTGAAACATAGATGATAAAGAATAAACAAATATCTATTGATAGCTGTCTCATGGAATAAACAAATTAAGGCAATGTGTTGTTGATCCCGAATATATTTTTAGGCAAGTGCTAATCCATAAATATTCATCGATGAATATACTCCATCTTGTTTAATATGTTTGTCAACAATATTTTCACATTAATAGATAATTAATGTGTTGTGTTTAATTGTCTACATTGAAAATTCCTAAACATGCGCATTTGTATTTGATATCATTTCTCAATATGCATATATATATGAGCTGTATACTTTTTTTTATAGATGTTATGTCCTGATATTTCTTCTCTTTTTAAAATTCTTTATTTATATTACACATGTGGTTACACTTGTAAATAATGTTGTTGTTAATCCCCACGCAGGGAGAAAGTTAGTATTACATTTCAAAAACAAGAGTGATCACCAAAAAAATAAAGAAAAAAAGAGTTAACAACTTAGAAAGTATAACATGCTGTATTTGTACAGTGAGAAAAGTTTACAAACCCACCAACTGTTCTATCAAGATAATTGTTTAGGAAGAAACAAAATAAGCTTTCCTGACATTCCTTTTCTTTCCCCTTCCTTCTCTTTAACCCACATTGTTGAGATTGTATCTTTAAAATAAAAAACAAGAAATAATATACAATAGGGGAAAAAAGAGAAAGAACAGAGAGGGGAGAACCCCACCTCCTCTTTCCTCTTTCCCTTCCTCTTCCCTCTTCCCCTTCTTTATTAGGTTGTGTTCACCAAACAAATCACAGTTTAACGACAAATCCAAATTCAGAAGCATCTCTTTAAGGACACCTCTGCTACTCTATTTTCTATTATATACAACCTCAGGAAGACTTATCCACCGTCATGTCATTTATATTTGGGTGTAGGACAAATATATGTTGTATCTCTAACTTACATTTCCTTTCCAAAAATCTGTTGATTAAATAATTAACTCGGTTCTAGAATTTTTGGATTTTGGGACATGACCAGAAACAGTGACTAATGTCGGCATCTTTAAAGTTACATCTGGAGCATCTCACCTTATCTTGTTTAGACTACTTTGCCATAATTGCTGGTGTCATGTATGCCCTATATAAAATTCTCACATGCGATTCCTTCCAGCTGAGTGAGTTAGAGGCCTTATGGACTCTTTTAATACTCTGTGTAATCTCTTTGGTTGAAATCTCTCTAAACTCTTTGCTCCAGTTATCCTTAATTATCTCTAAATTATTCTGTCCAGTTCTCTGCATTATTAGATTGTACCAAATTGATTCTGGGATCAGTCCTGCTTGATATGTCTTCAAACAGGCGTCTATTGCTCCCAATGTCCAATTAACCCCATGTTTCTCTTTTAACTTAAAAAATAAATGTCTGATTTGTAGATAAGCATAGAACTCTTTTGGAGATAGAGCAAATTCCTGTGCCAGTACATCAAACATTTTAATTGTCTGTAATTCTGGAACTGTTAGTTGCGCTACATAGATCAAGCCCTTCGGCTCCCATTTCTTAAAGATACTTTGTGCAAAGTCTGGGTTGCCTCGGATGGTGAGATAGCATGACAATTGATTATTAATATCAAGTTCCTTGTTATATTTGATCCGAGAAACTATTACATTGTATACTGTTTTCTTTTTAGCCACATCTTTAGGTATATTTCTAAGGTTAAGATGAAGTAACCCTTTTAATGAAAATGAGCGTATCAAATTGTGTTCTAGAAGTGAGTATGAAACTAGGTCTTTTTCTACTAGCCAACCACAGGCAATATTGACCATAAATACCCTGTTATAGAGTTTAATATTTGGGAAACCAAGCCCACCATATTCTTTTTTCTGCATTAATATTTTTAGTGCTATACGTGCTTTCCCACCTTTCCAAAGAAACTGTAGACAATGTGAGTGGAATTTCTTAAGATCTTTCTCCTTAATAAAGAGAGGTACATTTTGACAAAGAAAACATAATTTATGTAAGAACTTACCTGATAAATTAATTTCCGTCATATTGGCAAGAGTCCATGAGCTAGTGACATATGGGATATAAAATCCTACCAGGAGGGGCAAAGTTTCCCAAACCTCAAAATGCCTATAAATACACCCCTCACCACAGCCATAATTCAGTTTAATGAATAGCCAAGCAGTGGGGTGATAAAGAAAGGAGTAGAAAGCATAAACAAAAGAAATTTGGAAATAATTGTGCTTTATACAAAAAATCATAACCACCATAAAAAGGGTGGTCCTCATGGACTCTTGCCAATTACATGAAAGAAAACATAATTTATGTAAGAACTTACCTGATAAATTCATTTTTTTCATATTGGCAAGAGTCCATGAGACTCCAAGATGTGGAACTCCACGCAAGAGTCACTAGAGAGGGAGGGATAAAAATAAAAACAGTTATTTTCCGCTGAAAAATTAATCCACAACCCAAAAAAATAAGTTTATTCTCATAAATGAAAGAAAAAAACTTAAATCAAAAGCAGAAGAATCAAATTGAAACAGCTGCCTGAAGAACTTTTCTACCAAAAACTGCTTCTGAAGAAGCAAATACATCAAAACGGTAGAATTTAGTAAATGTATGCAAAGAGGACCAAGTTGCCGCTTTGCAAATCTGATCAACTGAAGCTTCATTCTTAAAGGCTCATGAAGTGGAGACTGATCTAGTAGAATGAGCTGTAATTCTCTGAGGTGGGGCCTGACCCGATTCCAAATAAGCTTGATAAATCAAAAGTTTCAACCAAGAAGCCAAGGAAATAGCAGAAGCCTTCTGACCTTTCCTAGGACCAGAAAATAAAACAAATAGACTGGAAGTCTTCCTGAAATCTTTAGTAGCTTCCACATAGTATTTCAAAGCTCTTACCACATCCAAAGAATGTAAGAATTCTTAGGATTAGGACACAAGGAAGGGACAACAATTTCTCTATTAATGTTGTTAGAATTCACAACCTTAGGTAAAAATTGAAAAGAAGTCCGTAAAACTGCCTTATCCTGATGAAAAATCAGAAAAGGAGACTCACAAGAAAGAGCAGATAGCTCAGAAACTCTTCTAGCAGAAGAGATAGCCAAAAGGAACAACACTTTCCAAGAAAGTAGTTTAATGTCCAAAGAATGCATAGGCTCAAATGGAGGAGCCTGTAAAGCTTTCAGAACCAAATTAAGACTCCAAAGAGGAGAAATTGATTTAATGACAGGTTTAATACGAACTAAAACCTGTACAAAACAGTGAATATCAGGAAGTATAGCAATCTTTCTGTGAAATAAAACTGAAAGAGCAGAGATTTGTCCCTTCAAGGAACTTGCAGACAAACCCTTATCCAAACCATCCTGAAGAAACTGTAAAATTCTAGGAATTATAAAAGAATGCCAAGAGAATTTATGAGAAGAACACCATGAAATCTAAGTCTTCCAAACTCTATAATAAATATTTGGATATGGCTACGTCAGTGCATAGTTGGAAAGAGTCTCAATATAAACTATTAAATAATTATTATTTAACCCCTGACAAAATTAATAAATGGGCTGATAAAACTCTACGCTGTGAATGTTTTAAATGTAAAGCTGAGACTGCTGATATTATCCATTGTCTTTGGGCTTGCCCAAAAGTATTGCAATTTTGGGGCAAAGTTAATTACTGGCTTAATAAATTTTTAAGTATTAAAATATCTTTGACTACAGTCAATGTTTTCCTGTTATATGATGAAGGTGATAATAAACCAGATAAACTTCTTATAAATCTGGCTATTTTAGCCGCTCGTAACATAATATTTAAAAAATGGAAAGCATCAGAAGAGCCTAGTTTGAAAGAATTTATTAATACAATGGATACGCAGATGACGATTGAGGTATTTAATATTAGACCCTACTCAGAAAAGAGACTTAAGGCTTTCTTTTCAAAATGGTTAAATATAATCAGGGAAAAGCCATTAATAGAACAAAAGCAACTCATACTACCCTTACAAAATTCCCCCAAATTCATGTTACTTTTGTTAAAAAACAAGATACCCCAAGAGTGGGACACGGGCTAACTTGATATCCCGGGGTAAGATAACTTTACTGGGCTAAATAAATATTACCTGTGGCAACTTGACTATGTACAAACAGCACTTCGAACAAATAGGGAGGAGGGAAGTGGGGGAGAGGAGCTGTTTTTTTTTTTTTCTGTTATTATTGTTGTTTCTTTTTTTCTATTGTTTATTGTTTGTTTGTTTTGTTGATTGTGTTTCAAGTATTGTCTTCAGATAGGGTCTTACTATAATAGGTAAAAGCCCCAAAAGCAAGATATACAATTTGAGAAATGACTTTAGATAATTCAGCTACCACTGTAATGTCCAAGTTTCTACAGGAAGGGTTCTCTCTATAGTGGCATAGTCCCAACAGGGTAATTGAATGATTGCTGAGGTAGAGTCTAATTTCAAAGTTGAAGAAACATCTGAATATAGGTTGTGGATTTTTAAGTTAAAACTTAATTTATGTGTATTAGCACTCTGATATTCCATAATTAGTGTAAACACCCTGTGTGGTGAAATGTAAGCCCAAAATGTCGGGCTAAATTTTTGTTTCGGTATACCCTGCATGGTGAAAGGTAAGCCAAATTGTAAGGCTGCTATTTTGCTTTTGGTCAATAAATAAAAAAAGGAAAAAAATAAATAAATCTTTCTAGAGACAGATTTACGAGCTTGTAACATAGTATTAATCACAGAGTCAGAGAAACCTCTATGATTTAGTACTAAGCGTTCAATTTCCATACCTTCAAATTTAATGATTTAAGATCCTCATGGAAAAACGGACCTTGAGACAGTAGGTCTGGCCTTAACGGAAGTGATCTGCATACCAAAACCTGTGTGGCCATGCTGGAGCCACCAGCAACACAAACGATTGTTCCATGATGATTTTGGAGATCACTCTTGGAATGAAAACTAGAGGCGGTAAAATGTAAGCAGGATGATAACACCAAGGAAGTGTCAGCGCATCCACTGCTTCCGCCTGAACATTCCTGGACCTGGACAGGTATCTGGGAAGTTTCTTGATTAGATGAGAGGCCATGAGATCTATCTCTGGAAGTCCCCACATCTGAACAATCTGAGAAAACACATCTGGATGGAGAGACCACTCCCCTGGATGTAAAGTCTGATGGCTGAGATAATCCGCCTCCCAATTGTCTACACCTGGGATATGTACCGCCGAGATTAGACAGGAGCTGGATTCCGTCCAAGCAAGTATACAAGATACTTCTTTCATAGCTTGGGGACTGTGAGTCCCACCCTGATGATTGACATATGCTACTGTCTGTCTGAAAACAAATGAATGGTTCTCTCTTTAACAGAGGCCAAAACTGAAGAGCTCTGAGAATTGCACGGAGTTCTAAAATATTTATTGGTAATCTCGCCTCTTGAGATTTCCAAACCCCTTGTGCTGTCAGAGATCCCCAAACAGCTCCCCAACCTGAAAGACTCGCATCTTTTGTGATCACAGTCCAGGTTGGCCGAACAAAAGAAGCCCCTTGAACTAAACGATGGGGATATATCCACCACGTCAGAGAGTGTCGTACATTGGGATTTAAGGATATTAATTGTGATATCTTTGTATAATCCCTGCACCATTGGTTCAGCATACAAAGCTGTAGAGGTCTCATGTGAAAACAAGCAAAGGGGATCGCGTCCGATGCTGCAGTCATGAGACCTAAAACTTCCATGCACATAGCCACTTAAGGGAATGACTGAGACTGAAGGTGCCGGCAGGCTGCAACCAATTTTAAACCTCTCTTGTCTGTTAGAGACAGAGTCATGGACACTGAATCTATCTGGAAGCCTAAAAAAGTGACCCTTGTCTGAGGAATCAATAAACTTTTTGATAAATTGATCCTCCAACCATGTTTCCGAAGAAACAACACTAGTTGATTTGTGTGAGATTCTGCAGAACATAAAGACTGAGCTAGTACCAAGATATCATCCAAATAAGGAAACAATGCAATACCCTGTTCTCTGATTACAGATAGTAGGGCACCTAGAACCTTTGAAAAGATTCTTGGAGCTGTTGCTAGGCCAAATGGAAGAGCAACAAATTGGTAATGCTTGTCTAGAAAAGAGAATCTCAGAAACTGATAATGTTCTGGATGAAACGGAATATGAAGGTATGCATCCTGCAAGTCTATTGTGAACATATAATGTCCTCGCTGAACAAAAGGCAGAATAGTCCTTATAGTCACCATCTTGAAAGTTTGTACTCTTACATAACGATTCAAAATTTTCAGATCCAGAACTGGTCTGAATAAATTTTCCTTCTTTGGGACAATGAATAGATTTGAATAAAACCCCAAAAATTGTTCCTGAAAAGGAACTGGCATGATTACCCCTGAAGATTCCAGGTCTGAAACACACTTCAGGAAAGCCTGAGCTTTTACTGGATTTGCTGGGATACATGAGAGAAAAACTCTTCTCACAGGAGGTCTTACTCTGAATCCTATTTAATACCCTTGAGAGACAATGCTCTGAATCCATTGATTTTTGACAGAATTTATCCAAATATCCTTGAAAAACCTTAATCTGCCCCCTACCAGCTGAGCTGGAATGAGGGCTGCACCTTCATGCGGATATAGGGGCTGACTTTGGTTTCTTAAATGGCTTGGGTTTATTCCATTTTGAGGAAGGCTTCCAATTGGAAACAGATTCCTTGGGGGAAGGATTGAGTTTTTGTTCCTTATTTTGACAAAATTAACAAAAACAGTTAGAAGCCTTAGATTTACCCTTAGGTTTTTTATCCTGAGGCAGAAAAACTCCCTTTCCCCCAGTGACAGTTGAAATAATAGAATCCAACTGAGAACCAAATAAATTATTACCTTGGAAAGAAAGAGATAGTAATCTAGATTTAGATGTCATATCAGCATTCCAAGATTTAAGCCACAAAGCTCTTCTAGATAATATAGCTAAAGACATGGATCTAACATCAATTTTGATAATATCAAAAATGGCATCAAAAATAAAATGATTAGCATATTGCAGTAAGCGAATACTACTAGATATGTCAGAATCCAATTCTTGTTGCGCTAAATTCTCCAACCAGAAATTTGATGCAGCCACAACATCAGCCAAAGAAATTGCAGGTCTGAGAAGATGACCTGAATATAAATAGGCCTTCCTTAGATAAGATTTAAGCTTCCTATCTAAAGAATCCTTAAAGGAAGTACTATCTTCCACAGGAATAGTTGTACGTTTAGCAAGAGTAGAAATAGCCCCATCAACTTTGGGGATTTTTTCCCAAAACTCTATAGAATTTGCTGGTAAAGGATACAATTTTTTAAACCTTGAAGAAGGAATAAAAGAAGTACCTGGCTTATTCCATTCCTTAGAAATCATATAATAAATAGCCTCAGGAATAGGAAAAACCCCTGGAGAAACCACAGGAGGTTTAAAAACAGCATTTAAATGTTTATTAGACTGAACGTCAAGAGGACTGGTTACCTCAATATCCAAAGTAATTAACACTTCTTTTAATAAAGAATGCATATACTCTATTTTAAATAAATAAGTAGATTTGTCAGTGTCAATGTCTGAAGAAGGATCTTCTGTATCAGATAGATCCTAATCAGAAGAGGATAAATTATTATGTTGTTGGTCATTTGAAATTTCATCAACTGAATGAGAAGTTTTAAAAGACCTTTTACGTTTATTAGAAGGTGGAAATGCAGACAAAGCCTTCTGGATAGAATCAGAAACAAATTCTTTAAAATTCATAGGTATATCATGTACATTAGAAGTTGAAGGAACTGCAACTGGCAATGTACTATTACTGATGGACACACTATCTGCATGTAAAAGTTTATCATGACAACTATTACAAATGACATTCGGCTAAATAATTTCCACAATCTTACAACAAATGCACTTAGCTTTGGTAGAACCGATGTCAGGCAGCAATGTTCCAGCAGAAACTTCTGAGGCAGGATCAGATTGAGACATCTTGCAAAATGTAAAAGAAAAAACAACATATAAAGCAAAATTATCATTTTCCTTATATGACAGTTTCAGGAATGGGAAAAAATGCAAATAGCATAGCTCTCTGATAGAGAAAAAGGCAAGAGGCAAACATCAATGGGGTATTAAAATAATGAAAAAGTTTGGCACCAAGTATGACGCACAACATAATTGAAAACTTTTCTTGCGCCAATAGTAACCGGAAATGACACACTCGCGTCATTAATGACACCGGAAATGACGAAGTTGCATCATAGACGTATTTTTCGGGCCAAAAAAATTCTCGCGCCAAGAATGACGCAATAAAGTTTAGCATTTAGCACACCCGCAGGCCTAATACCACCCGCAATTTGCAAGAAGTAGTCAATTGAAAAAAAGACTAAACCCCAGGTAAGAAAAAAATTTCTTAAAATTTTTTTATATTCCCCAAATATGAAACTGACAATCTGCAGAAGGAAATACATGAACCTGACTCATGGCAAATATACGTACAATACATATATTTAGAACTTTATATAAATGCATAAAGTGTCAAACCATAGCTGAGGTGTCTTAAGTAATAAAAAACATACTTACCAAATGACACCCATCCACATATAGCAAATAGCCAAACCAGTACTGAAACAGTTATCAGTAGAGGTAATGGTAAATTGAGAGTATATCATCGATCTGAAAAGGGAGGTAGGAGATGAATCTCTACGACCAATAACAGAGAACCTATGAAATAGACCCCCGTTAGGGAAATCATCATATTCAATAAGTGATACTCCCTTCACGTCCCTCTGACATTCGCTGTACTCTGAGAGGTACCGGGTTTAAGCAATGATGAGAAGCGCATATCAACGTAGAAATCTTAGCACAAACTTACTTCACCACCTCCATAGGAGGCAACGTTTGTAAAACTGAATTGTGGGTGTGGTGAGGGGTGTATTTATAGGCATTTGGAGGTTTGGGAAACTTTGCACCTCCTGGTAGGATTGTATATCCCATATGTCACTAGCTCATGGACTCTTGCCAATTACATGAAAGAAATAGTATTTTTGGAGGAAGAATCATCTTCACCAAATTAATTTTTGCTGAGAGACTGAGGGGTAAGGCCTTACAGTTATGTAAATCTCTCACTGCAGATACCCATACTTTTTTTATAATTTAACTCATACCAATTGAATGGATTTTTGCTTAAGATAATACCTAGTTATTTAATCTGTTCTTCTGCCTCTTTAAATGGTGTGAGGGGGATACTATTTGCATTTTTATGCAACCAGAGTATTTCAGACTTGGAGAGATTAATATTATAGCCAGAAAACAGACTATAGCAATGAATAATGTCTAATAAGATAGAAATATTTTTCCGGGAGTTTTCTATAAATACTAATAAATCATCCGCATTAACTGATAACACCACTTTCCTTCCCCCCAGAAAGATACCTTCTAGATCTTTTCTTAAGCTAATTGCTAATGACTCAATTACAAGATTAAAGAGTAATGGAGATAAAGGGCAACCTTGCCTCATGCCCTTAGAGATGTTAATCGTGGGGGAATATTGCCCATTCATTTAAAGTCTCGAAATTGGCTTAGTATATATCATTTGTACAAATTCTTTAAAATGTCCTGTTAACCAAATTTGTCTATGGAGGTGAATAAATGATCCCATGTAATTGAATCAAAGACTTTTTCTGCGTCAATTGTAATTATTGCTGCTTCTTTATTATCCCTTAATTTAAATTTATTACACCAAATGTGCTCAATACGTTGAATATGCCATACGTTGAATCCCTTCATGGTGCATTTAAGCTATGTAAGCTCTCTTTAGACAGTTTGGGCAATTTAATTTTCCCCCAAAAGGCATTTTTTTTCCTTACTATTTACTCCTGTACAAGTGCACACTTCCTTAACTATGCATGTAAGCCATTTAGTAGTTTTTCTATTGAAATTCAAAAAGGAAGCTTTGTTTTTTATTTCCATTTGGTGCTCTTTTTGATATACATAGCTGTCTCTCTTTTTTTTTAGCTTCTTGATATTATTGCCAGTTTCTTGAGTTAAAGTTCTCAATATATTTCCTATAAGTGTTCCTTACAGTGTTCGACAGTTGTAATTCTCTTAGTTTAGCGATCTTTTTCCATTTGGACATTAGAGATTTGATCTCACCCCTAAAAAATGCCTTAGTGGCTTCCCAGAAGATTTTGATTTTGTTTAAATATGTCTTATTATTATTTAAAAATTCTCTCCATAATTTCCTCAGCTCATATTGAAATTTGAGATTATCTACCATATATTTAGGGAAAAAGAAATGATTATTCCCTTTATTCATATTCCTCTTATTGATCTGAAGTGAGATGCATGCATGATCTGTTAGATAAATCTTACGTATCTTAGTTCCAAGATCTAACTTCAATATGTTTTCATTAATTAACAATAAATTATCCTGGAAAATGTTCTATGGGACTTCGATTCGCCTGTGAATTTCCTGATATCCAGGTTACGGATGCGCCAAATATCCTTAAGACTAAGGTTCTTAAAGAAAGTACTCAAGAATTTAGCTTCTTTTTGATAATGTTTAAGGGAGGTTACACTAATTCTGTCTAGTTTAGCATGCAATATCATATTGAAGTCTCCAGCAACTATTACATTATAATTGATATAAGGTAGCAGTTTAATATATAATGTCTCCCAGAACCCAGTATCTATTTGATTCAGGCCATAAACATTACATAAAACATATTGACAGCCAGAAACGTCAAAACAAATAATCATATAATGACCCTCAGTGTCTAAATCTTGGGCGATAATCTTGTAATCTAAAGATTTGTTAAAAAAACATGCTACCCCATTCTTTCTCCTATCATACGTGGTGGAGATATCTTCCCCGATCCATTTAGATTTAAATTTTGCCATTCCTACAGAAGATAAATGTGTTTCTTGGATGATCGCTATATCGGGAAAGTAAATGTTGCAAATGGCTTACAACCCTCTTTCTCTTGATCGGGGATGTTACTCCCCCCACATTCCATGATATACTGTAGATATTAACACTTTTTTATCCATATTTAGCCTAGCTATCTAAACCTATGCCTTAAAATTCTTTCAAATAAGAAAGGGGAGTAGGGGGCATGTAGAGTGAAGCGAGTACGGAGGAAGGAGGTGATAAGGAAAAGAGAGAAGAAAGAGAGAAAAAATATATATAACAATTAAAAAATAATGCATACCCATAAACGATCTCGGACCATCGTCTTTAATCAATCCTGTTGACTTTAAACTAAAAAAATATATTATTCCTACTACATATAACTATATTTCTAACATAATCATCTTTAAAAACTGACACTAGTCCCTACTTATTTCCCTGCTTTCCCCTTATTTTACACTAGTTTTTTCACATATTCTTTTGCTTCCTGATAAGAGTTAAAAATTAAGGTCTCTGAGTTAACCATCATTCTAAGGTTCGCTGGATAAATAATTGTGGCCTGAAAACCCTTTTTTATAAGTTGAGAACATATTGGTGCAATTTGTCTTCTACTATTAGATGTCTCTGCTGAGGAATCCAGATATATCATGTGTGCATGAGTAACGAAAAAAATAGTTACCTACGAAATTAGTAGAAGGAGGAGGGAGGCAAAAAAAATGTCAGGAGGAGCAGGAGGTCAAGGCCAGAGCTTAAGAGGTATTGCAACGGGGGAAGCTCCACCAGTGTGCTTCAAAGGCTGTTTTGCCTGCTAACATCTTGTCGCAATGCTTGCATCTCTCTCACCATCTGCCTCTGCACCTGGAGACTTGCTTGGCCCTCATTTGTTCTAAATCTGCTCCTTCACCTTGTGGTGCAGCTTGTGGTGGTGGTGCAGTCTATGGAGGTGGTGTATCATGTGATGCTGGTGGTGCAGGAGGTAGTGGTGTGGGGTAGAGCACAGGTGAAGCATAAGGCACCGGTGATGCGAGTGGTGGTGGAGATGTCACAAAATGCTGGGTTGGCCACGTGGGCTGGGAGAGGTCCAGGGGATAAGGCAAAAGGGCTCATTAAAAACTAAAGACATTTTATACTTACACAATTGCCTTTGAAAAGTATCTGGAGATATAAAAATCCCAATACCATAGGTTTTATTTGTATATCCAAGGCTCATAAATGTCATTTGAGAATAGATCTGTTTCTCACATCAGAAAAAATTACTACACATATTACAAAAACAGATATACATCCAATTATAATATCTGATCATGCACCTATTTGTATAGAATACGGGAAAATATAAAAAAGTAATCTGTTCAATTTCCCAAGATATTTAACATCAAATAATGATTTTCACAAATTTGTAAAAAATAAATGGAAGGAATTTGAAAGTTTTAATAATGAGTATATTGAAAAACCTATAAAATATTCGGAATCTGCAAAAACAACTTTAAAGGCAGAAATAATATCTTTCGTAGCAAAAAGACAAAAAAATAACCTTAAAGCACAGGAATTACAGCTTTCCAATGCATTAAATAATATAAATAATAAATACCTACGTAAACCTACTATAGTTAATTGAAATAAATATATTTTAATTAAAGATCAAATAAATTCATTTATGTTACAAAAGACTACACAAGAAAACTTAAGAACTAAAAGCACATTTTTAAGATACAGGAATAAGGCAGGTAAATATCTGGCTAGACTAAATAAAACATTTAAGAACAAAACCATAATCGACAATATAAAAGTTGGTAATGCAAGTATAACATCTCAAGAATACATTTCTAAAAACATTTTAGAATTGTATACAAAACTATATAAAACTCAGGCAAATGATCAGACTAATTGAGAGAAATTTTGGAAAAATCTTAAGGTTCCACCTGAAAATTAGAAGCTTTAAACAACCTAATACAGAACTAGCCCTTAACAAAGCAGAAGGTCCAGATAATTTGCCAAATTAATTTTACAAACTTATGTGCCCCGAAATAACTCCAATATTGAAAAAGGTATTAAATTATTTTGTCTCAGCTGACAGCAAGATTTTCAGATTCAGTAATTACCTTAATTTTAAAAAGATGAACATGATCTAACCTCATATACACCTATTTCACTGTTAAATACAGATTTTAAAATATTAACAGGTATCATAGCAAATTGACTACAAAAAGTCATCCCATCACTTATACATCCTGACCAGTCTGGATTTATTAATGGTAGGTCAGCATTCTACAATATGCGTAGAGTGATTAATGTAATTTCATATGTTCGGGCTAACAAATAATTTTTTAATTAAGCAACATTTAGATATAATGCTCCTGTCGATAGATGCTAAAAAAGCATTTGATTCAGTGGAATGGGACCATTTATTCACATCATTACATAAATTTGGGTTTTCAGGTAATGTGGTAGAATGCATATAAGCAATATACTCCTCCCCCAAATCAGCACTTCTCATAAATAATCAACAATCTGAATATATTTCATTACAAAGAGGGACACAACAGTGTTGGCCACTCTCACCAATACTTTTCAGTCTTGCCCTAGAACCATTAATGATAAAAATTCGGAATAATATAAGCAGGGATGGGCACAGACAAAGGCTGTGGCAGGCATTTTCCAAAGTACAGACCTTAGTGAAGGACACCAAGGTACATTTGAAATTAAAAACATTATTTTATAGTGCTTGGTGTTGTTATACTGATGCAGATACCACTGATTCTATAACCAATCCTTGTCTGGCTATACGCATGTGCCAGTGTCACTACTGTGTCTTTGTATAGAGCTGGGTGTTATTATACAGCTGCAGATACACATCCAGTATTTCACTCAGGCTTTAGTTATTCCATAACTTATCACCAAATATCGCTAGCAGTCTCTTGACAAACCACTAACTTTATTCACACTACATATATTCTTTTATTCCTATTATTCAATCAAAACATATACTAAGGTTGTGGCGGACACTGCAAGAGCTAGATCCCTGAATATAAGTGGAATACAAATAGGAGATATTGAATCAAAGGTTGCAGCAGACGCAGACGATATGTTACTATTCATTAAAGACTCTTCATGTCAGATATCTAAAATAATAGGAATTCTAGATTCATTTGGTGCTTTTTCAGGATATAGAATAAACAAAGGAAAATCAGAAATGAAGTGGTTAATCAAACAAAAAACTCTATGAATACCCACATTTTTAAAACGGCAAATAATTCTATAAACTATCTCGGAATTGAGCTCTCCCGTGTACCAGGAGAATGTTATAAATTAAACTATGACCCACTATTTTTGAAGATTCTCCCTTTTACCAATTTCCCTCTCAGGGAAAATAAATATGGTAAAAATAATAACTCTCCCCAAAATATTATATTTAATTCAAAATGTACCCCTAATTATTAAGAGTAAAGACATTAGTAGGCTCAAAAAAGCATTAAATGTTCTGTTTTGGAAAGGTAAAAAAATAAAAATAACTTATTCAAAATTAGGTATAGTATCTCAAATGAATGGGGAGGGCTAAGACTACCAGATATAGAAATTTATAACTGGACAATATTGGCAAACATTATTTTGGCATGGCTAACAGAAAATAATAATTTGATTAATTTAGATTTAGAGAAAATATGGTAAAACCATAAGAACTAAATTTATTTGATACACATAGAATATAAAATACTCCCTCAGAAAATTAAGAAATTAGAAAATATTAGGAAATTGATGATGATATGGCAAAAAATGTGTAGAACACTTGCAAGAGATTTCCATTTTTCTAAATATCTACCGATTAAGGGCAACCCAGAAGTACTGATTAACCGTAATACCTGTAACCAATGGCAAACAAAGGAATTAACACCTTTATCAAATAGTAGATATAGAAAGAAATATTATACCAGATTTTGACTACCTGAAAAATAAATATAGTTGTTCAAATAAACAGTTCTACATATATCTTCAGCTTAGACACTATTGTAACAACTTAGGAAACTCCATATACGAATATGATAAATGGGATATTCTAAAACCTAGTATTACCTTATTTTCCTCTGGTATTACTTCGGGCTCAATTTTATATAACATAGTTAACAACCATAAAAAAAAACATTTTATATATAAATCCATAAATAAATGGTTAAAATCATGCCCGAAAGTAATAACACAAAATAATCCTTTCGATCTAGCATGAAAAGCAACCTTTATGTCAAGATGGAGAGAATCTCAAACAAAAATACTATATCACACATATTTAACACCATATGTAATGTCTAAATGGAAAAACTCCAATGATAATTTCTGTAAAAAAAATTAGATTCAGTTGTGCAGATATGGTACATTGTGTTTTTTCTTGCCCTAAAGTTAAAAGTTACTGGTTAAAAATAACATATTGGTTAAAAAAAAAAAGTACAATAAAAATAACCCGGAGGCCATTGACATTTTATTTCTCCTAAAAGGAGATACATTTGGTAAGTTAAAGGGATATTCCAACCAAATTTGAAAACCACATGAGTGCATTTCGGTATTGAACAGACGCAATTTTGTAATATACTTGCATTAGCGAAAATGCTTCTAATAAAAGCTATAGCTGTTTCAAAAGTGTATTTAAGTATGCACCGTGCACCAGCATTTTAAACACAGCACTTGCTCAGAGAGCCTAAGGTGCTTGTACCATCTGGTAAAGACTACATTTGTTAATTGCTGACATGATACAAGCCCGGTGATGATCTGAGCAGCTGCATTATTTAAAAGATTGGTGCACTGAGAATATCTAGCTATGCTTCGCATGCAGATGCAGAGAAAAATGTTAACACTAAAACAGTGATAACTTTTATTAGAAGCATTTTTGCTAATACATGTATATTGCAAATATCTTTCTATTCAAAGATATAATTAATCTATGTGCATTTCAATTTTGACTGGAATGTCCCTTTAACCAGGTCCTTAAATACTGTTATTTTGATAGGAATAAACTTAATTTTCAAAGAGCGGATTTAAAAAAGACTGCAAGTTTTTGAGTATTCCTAAGAAGTCTACACCAACAAATGATTTTAGAACAGTAAGATGTAAATGTACAATCAGAAAAACACGTTATAAGATTCTTTGGGAAGTGTGAACTATATATAAAGTCCCTAAATGTATCAGTACAACAAATGATAGTTAAAGGATGACTTTCTGTTATAATTTTTAAGCTAAACAACTAACATATTAAAGTTAATAAACATTAATTAAAACCTACTGACCTATATTTTCTCCAAAACGAAGTTTCATAACGTTCTAAAAGTTATATCTTTTATTCGCCGATGATGTCACGTTATCCTGCCCACTATTTTCAGCACTGCATGTTCAAAATACTTAAACTATGTGTTTAAAGCGCCATTTTGAAACCTAGGTATAGTAAACGGATTGGTACAGAGCAAAGGATACCCATGGAGTGGGTTTGGAAAACAATTAAATTTGCAGACAAGATTTCTGATATACGGTAGAGATATGTTAATGAAATGCTATTGATAAAAAGTGTATTTGGGGTAGTTAGTTAGTAACAGGCATAGAAAATATTTACTTACAGTGGCCCTTTAAAATGTTTGCTAATACATTATTTATTCAGGAAAAAACAGCTTACAGGGAATTGGGTATTTTAACAAGTGGGCTGATGTCATGGGGAGGGTAGAGAGGCAGAGGAGAAGGTTTTATTTTTTACCTCAGAGCCCTGGGGGAGCTGTTTTTTTGTTTTTTTTCTCTCTACTCTTATTAAAAGATGATGGTAGGATATGAAATGATACATTTTTTGTTGTAAGAAAAATTGTATAGTTTGTTAATTCATTTTTAGATTTAAAATATAACAGGTGTTAGAGTTTTCAGTTAGCCATATATTCAAATGCATAGAAAGGAAAATATATTAATTTATATAAAGATATGAAAAAGCTAAACCATACGATGCATTTCAGAGTCCATTGGTGCTATATAGGATCATATAGTATAAGTTATTTTTCTATATACAACGCTGTATAATATATCATGATGGATATATGTTTTTTTAATATCTTGTAACATTAAAATTAAACACCTTAAATAAATAATAAAAAAGAAAGGGAAAAGAAAAAGGAAAGGGGGGGGAAGGGGAAAGAGACTCGTTACAAAAAAAAAACAAGAATGGAGAAGAAGATCCAGTGCTCCGTATTATTTTCTAATTTTCCTTAAACTTGGGGCCGCACTGTGAGCATGGATCAGATAGCGGAGTGCCTGCTCTGGATTGGAGGGTTGCACACACGCACACCCACCTGATCATCCAATGAGCATATGGACTGGCTCCAATGGACAGCAGACCCCATACGGCACAGAACTGGGCAGCTCTATGGAGACAAGCAGCTCGAAGCTCGGAGATCCGCCATTGGAATCGTGAAACCTGAGGCGCCAGGTAAGAAAGACTGCCTTGTTACCCATAATAACACACTTGAAGGAGAGTATTTGAAAGTTATAACCTGGTGTATTTACCCAAGGACCTAGTGTTAAGGCAAGTTAAATAACGCACAATTTGGGACAAGTGAGAGTTATTTTGCTAGAGAGTTCACAGTATACCTGAAGCCTATAGGAAATAGTCTGTGTGTGATGTTAAGCCCTGTTTTTTTATATATCTGAAGAAGGATAATAAGACCAAAGAGATTGGGATTTTTCACTTATATTAATTATTTTGGGAGGGTTTTCTCTGCCTAGGCATACAAAATTCTGCTATTGACTGTATATTAGAAGATATTTAGGAATTATGAAATGCTTGCTGGAGCTGCATCTCCAGAATATATGTATTAACGCAAAGCTGCATCTCCAAACCATGGTATATCTATTTTTTATTTTTCTCCCTCTTACACATCAGTGGAGCTGTGTCTCCTTTTTAACATAAAGGTAGATTACTTATGCAAATTGCTTTTTCTTTTTGTTTGTTGTCTCTACCATTTTAATAAAAAAAAATTGAATACAAAAAAAAAAAAGAAAATGTGCAGCAGTTGTCTCTTCTCCTGGGATCTCTAGCTCAAGCTCTTCCACTGCAGTCATACGGCCCCCCTGGCAGCTCCTTCCAAGCACTTAAGACAATGTGTGGGCCTCTGGGTTCACTTGCTCTTCCACAATTTGCAGCTTTTCATTCACCACTCCCTGGCAGTCTCTGCACTGGTGCTTAATGCTGATTATGGTGCAATAGCATAATGGTGACTCTTACTCAGGCCTCCATGATTTCATCCCATAGTCTACTTCTAAAGTTGCTGGCCAAATCAGGCCTCTCTAATTGTGGGTCTCTCTGCACATATGCCTCTATTAGAGCCAATTTCTTGACCTTATTATACTGCTACTCCCTCTTCTTGGGTTTGTGAGGCTGCCCAGCAGATTCGTACCTTCCTGTCTGTGATAAGGGGCCAGCCCTCTCTCCATAGTCCTCCTAAACCTCCCCCACCCTCTATAGACCCACACAACACTCCCTTTGACTCTACTCTAGTTCTTACTAGCTTAGGATGGGACACTCTAACTTGCCCCTCCCTCCCCTCTGCACCTATCCCACTAGGTTGCATAAAGCCACCACCACCCTTTACTCTATCCCTCCTTCCTTCCTATCCTCCTAGCTACCTCATTACCTAACCTTAACTGGCCACATCTAATATCCCTGCTAGCAACAAACACTGCACTCACACCCCCTCACCCCCTCACTTTAATGTTATCCATAACTAAACACAAAACACTCTATAAAATAAAAATGTGTAGGTTTTAGTGTTAGTATAGGTTTTTTTTATTTTGGGGTGGGCTATTTTTTTTTAAACAAGACTTTAGTTTTAGTATAAGCTTAACTGTTTGGGGTGTTTTATTTTTGGTAGTGATTTTCTTTGGTAATGGGTTTTTAGATTTTTACATTTTCTGTAACTTAGGGTTTGTTAGGTTAGGGGTATGGGGGGTAGCTGTTATGGATTTAAGTAGTGAAGAGGTAGTTTGCAATGGGGGTATTGGCGGTTTAAGAGTGAATAGGTTTGGGTATTTTGATTTGGAGGATATTGGTGGTTTAGGGGTTATTAGGTCAGGGGGTGTTTGAAATGGAAGGTATTTTCAGTTTAGGGGTTAATAGGTTAAGGAGTTTATTGTGGTGGGGTATTGGTGGATTAGGGGTTAAATAGAGAAGTGAGTTTATTGCAGTGGGGTGTTGGTGGGTTAGGGGTAAATACGTATATTTATTAGGTTGTGTGTTATATATTACAAAGGGATCCTTTAATTTATATTGTCAATGTCGGTAGTTATGCTGGTTGGAATATTTCACCAGCATTTCCATCCATATAGTTAACCACATCTCAGCAATACTGTCTTTAAACAATGATGTCGGTAGCTTAGAATATTTCCCTGGCTTGCTCAACATCACTGGGGATCCCTTTTAGAATTGCAGGACTTTTGATCATCAGGACCAAAGAACTATGCATTCTTCATTTGCATCCACACCCATTTTTATACATGCTATATACAGTATATATAGTGCTACAGAATTTGGTGGCACTATACAAATAAATGATAATAATAATAATAATAATATATACTGTATATATATATTTATATATATATGTAAATAAATAAATATATATTATTATCTTAGGCCACAATAATATTTTTTGTTTTGGCAATGGTATTATGACCATATATAATTATTTCTCAGTCTATTTATTAGAATGCAACCAGAAAATAAAGGATATTTGTATGAAGTATTAAAGATAAAAAAAATCTGACTTCCTATGAGCAATAGCAGGAACCTGGCTCTCGTAAACCTAAATGGATTTGAACCCTAATTAATGTCATTGCTAACACCTGTATTTGTCCAACTATTTCATGTCAAAATGACTGTTGTGAAAAAGGTCTATTGCACCAGGTTTTTGCAAGAAATACTTGAGCATTACATACAAATTTGGTATGAGTTAAAATCAATGGAAGCTTGCTAATACGAACAAATTCAATTACAGAATTCCATTCAAAATGCCAAAGATCACAGAATTTGACAGACATAAACTCATTATTTTGCATCAGCAAGGCCACTCTCAAAGGGAAATCAGCAAACAAGCTGGATACTCAAGATGTGGTATTCAAGCTGTTTTTAAGAAATCAGAAGAACCAGAAAAGGTCAAGAACAAAAAAGAACTAGAAGGCCAAGAAAACTTTCAAAATCTGATGAGAAGTTTCTCAGAGTTTCTTCTTTAAGATACTGGAAGAAATCCGACAAGTACCTGGCTCAGCATCTGGCAGCTTCATCAAGATGCCAAGTTGACCTTTCTTTAGTTCAAAGAAGCTTGATCAGGAATGGTCTTTGTGGAAGGGTAGCAGCTAAGAAACCACTTTTATGGAAAGGAACAGGGTGAAAAGGCTAAGATATGTTAAAGCTCACAAAGATTGGAATGATCAGTGGAAAAGAGTATTATGGAGTGATGAATCCAAGTTTGACATTTTTGGGTCCAATCGTCAACATGGAAGAATGGGTGCTTGCGACCTTCAGTGAAACATGGTGGAGGGTCTGTCCTTGCTTGCTGCATTTCTGGCATTGGTGTGGGTGATATTGTCCTAATTGTTAAGATCATGAGTGCTTAAAAAGACAGGTTTTAATTCATCATGCCATTCCTTCTGGAAACTGCTTGATTGGTAATGGTTTTATTTTTCAGCTTGATAACAATCCAAAACACCCTGCTAATGCAGTGAAATCATATTTGGAAAGAAGTTAAACAGCTGATAAAAGACTGACAGTCATAGACTGGCTCCCATATAGTTCAGATCTGAATGGGATCACCTGTACAGAGAATGAAATAAAAGAAAACCAAAATGTTAAAAAAGAACTCTGGGAAGTCCTGAAAGAAGCCTGGTATAATATACCAGAAGATTACTTGAGAAAATTTGGGACAGTCTCCCCAAAAGAGTTCAAGATGTGCTTAGTGCCATGGGAGGTCACACTAAATAAAGACTTTTTCCTGAAGAAGCAATTTTGTGTGTTTTTTATATTTTGTGTACATACTTCCTGTATTTTTGTTTGTATCTTAATAATGAGACCGAACAATAAATATGGATGGTCATTAAACCTATGGTGGCTGCTAAAAAATCTAATGGTGGTCTAAGATTTTTGCACAGTACTGTATGTATGTATGTACAGTGGAGCAAAAAAAGTATTTAGTCAGCCACCAATTATGCAAGTTCTCCCACTTAAGAAGATGAGAGAGGCCTGTAATTTTCATCATAGGTATACCTCAACTATGAGAGACAAAATGCGGAAACAAATCCAGACAATCACATTGTCTGATTTGGAAAGAATGTATTTGCATATTATGGAGGAAAATAAGTATTTGGTCACCTACAAACAAGCAAGATTTCTGGCTCTCACAGACCTGTATCTTCTTCTTTAAGAGGCTCCTCTGTCCTCCACTCACTACCTGTATTAATGGCACCTGTTTGAACTTGTTATCAGTATAAAGACACCTGTCCACAACCTCAAACAGTCACACTCCAAACTCCACTATGGTGAACACCAAAGAGCTTTTGATGGACACCAGACACAAAATTGTAGACCTGCACCAGGCTGGGAAGACTGAATCTGCAATAGACAAGCAACTTGGTGTGAAGAAATCAACTGTGGGAGCAATAATTAGAAAATGGAAGACATACAAGACCACTGATAATCTCCCTCAATCTGGGGCTCCACGCAAGATCTCACCCTGTGGGGTCAAAATGATCACAAGAACGGTGAGCAAACATCCCGGAACCACACGGGGGGACCTAGTGAATGACCTGCAGAGAGCTGGGACCAACGTAATAAAGGCTACCATCAGTAACAGACTACACCGCCAGGGACTCAGATCCTGCAGTGCCAGACGTGTCCCCCTGCTTAAGCCAGTACATGTCCGGGCCCATCTGCAGTATGCTAGAGAGCATTTGGATGATCCAGAAGTGGATTGGGAGAATGTCATATGGTCAGATGAAACAAAAGTAGAACTTTTTGGTAGAAACACAACTTTTCGTGTTTGGAGGAGAGAGAATGCTGAGTTGCAACCAAAGAACACCATACCTAATGTGAAGCATGGGGGTGGCAACATCATGCTTTGGGGCTGTTTCTCTGCAAAGGGAACAGGACGACTGATCTGTGTACATGAAAGAATGAATGGGGCCATGTATCGTGAGAATGTGAGTGCAAACCTCCTTCCATCAGCAAGGGCATTGAAGATGAAATGTGGCTGGGTCTTTCAGCATTACAATGATCCCAAACACACCACCCGGGCAACAAAGGAGTGGCTTCGTAAGAAGCATTTCAAGGTCCTGGAGTGGCCTAGCCAGTCTCCAGATCTCAACCCCATAGAAAACCTTTGGAGGGAGTTGAAAGTCCATGTTGCCCAGCGACAGCCCCAAAACATCACTGCTCTAGAGGAGATCTGCATTCAGGAATGGGCCAACATACCAGCAACAGTGTGTGACAACCTTGTAAAGACTTACAGAAAACGTTTGACCTCTGTCATTGCCAACAAAGGATATATAGTAAAGTATTGAAATTAACTTTTGATATTGAGCAAATACTAATGGCGAGATAACGAGTTTTGCGTTAACAGGGGTGCGTTGCTAACGAGCATTTTTTTTTAATGCTCCCTTAAGACAACGCTGGTATTACAGGTTTTTTGAAACCCGGCGTTAGCTGTAAAAAGGTGAGCGTAGAGCAAAATATAGCTCCACATCTCACCTCAATACCAGCGCTGCTTACGGTAGTGGTAAGATGGCTAAACGTGCTCGTGTACGATGTCCCCATAGAAATCAATGGGGTGGATTCAGCTGAAAAAAAACCTAACATCTGCAAAAAAGCAGCGTTCAGCTCCTAACGCAGCCCCATTGATTCCTATGGGGAAAGGAATTTTATGTCTACACCTAACACCCTAACATGAACCCCGAGTCTAAAAACCCCTAATCTTACACTTATTAACCCCTAATCTGCCATCCAGACATCGTCACCAATAAAACATTATAATTATTAACCTGCCGCTTTGGACACCGCCGCCACCTACATTATCCCTATGAACCCCTAATCTGCTGCCCCCAACATCTCATCCCTACATTATATATATTAACCCTTAATCTGCCCACCCAACGTGCTGCAACCTACCTACATTTATTAACCCCTAATCTGCTGCCGCCAACGTCGACGCCACTATAATAAAGTTATTAACCCCTAAACCTAAGTCTAACCCTAACACCCCCCTAATTTAAATACAATTTAAATAAATGTAAATAAAATAACTACAATTAAATAAATGATTCCTATTTAAAACTAAATACCTACCTATAAAATAAACCCTAAGCTAGCTACACTATATCTAATACTTACATAGTAGCTAGTTTAGGATTTATTTTTATTTTACAGCCAACTTTGTATTTATTTTAACTAGGTACAATAGTTATTAAATAGTTATTAACTATTTAATAGCTACCTAGTTTAAATAAGTACAAATTTACCTGTAAAATAAATCCTAACCTAAATTACAATTACACCTAACACTACACTATCATTAAATAAATTACCTAAACTAACTACAAATAACTACAATTAAATTAAATAAACTATAGTATGAAAAATAAAATACACTAACTTACAGAAAATAAAAACATTATTACAAGAATTTAAAACTAATTACACCTACTCTAATCCCTCTAATAAAATAAAAAAGCCCCCCAAAATAAAAAAAATCCCTACCCTATACTACATTACAAATAGCCCTTAAAAGGGCATTTTGAGGGACATTGCCCCAAAGTAATCAGCTCTTTTACCTATAAAAAAAAATACAATACCCCCCCAACATTAAAACCCACCACCCACACACCCAACCCTACTCTAATACCCACCCAATCCCCCCTTAAAAAAACCTAACACTACCCCCTTAAAGATCACCCTATCTTGAGACGTCCTGACCCAGCCGGCCACAAGTGGACCTCCAGGGGGGCAGAAGTCTTTATCCGATCCGGGCAATAGAGGTCCTGCAAGGGGCAGAAGTCTTCATCCAGACGGCATCTTCTATCTTCATCCAACCGGAGCAGAGCTGGTCCATCTTCAATCCAGCCGGCATGTAGTATCCTCTTCAAATGAAGTCCAAGCGAAGAATGAAGGTTCCTTTAAATGACGTCATCCAAGATGGCGTCCCTTGAATTCCGATTGGCTGATAGGATTCTATCAGCCAATCGGAATTAAGGTAGGAAAAATCCTATTGGCTGATGCAATCAGATAATAGGATTGAGCTTACATTCTATTGGCTGATTGGAACAGCCAATAGAATGTGAGGTCAATCCTTTTGGCTGATTGGATCAGCCAATCGGATTGAACTTCAATCCTATTGGCTGATTGCATCAGCCAATAGGATTTTTCCTTCCTTAATTCCGATTGGATGATAGAATTCTATCAGCCAATCGGAATTGAAGGGACGCCATCTTGGATGACGTAATTTAAAGGAACCTTCATTCTTCAGTTGGAGGTCGAACGAAGAGGATGCTCCGCATCGGATGTCTTCAAGATGGAGCCGCTCCTCGTCAGATGGAAGAAGATAGAAGATGCCGCTTGGATGAAGACTTCTGCCCATCTGGAGGACCTGTCTTCTGCCCAGGTTCGATGAAGACTTTTGCCAGGATCGGATGAAGACTTCTGCCCGGCTGGGTGAAGACGGCTCAAGGTAGGGTGATCTTCAAGGGGTTAGTATTAGGTTTTTTTTAAGGGGGATTGGGTGGGTTTTAGAGTAAGGTTGGGTGTGTGGGTGGTGGGTTTTAATGTTGGGGGGTTGCATTTCTTTTTTTACAGGTAACAGAGCTGATTACTTTGGGGCAATGCCCCGCAAAAGCCCTTTTAAGGGCTATTTGTAATTTAGTATAGGGTAGGGAATTTTATTATTTTGGGGGGCTTTTTTATTTTATTAGGCGGCTTAGATTAGGTATAATTAGTTTAAACTTCTTGTAATTTTTTTTATTTTCTGTAATTTAGTGTTTGTTTTTGTACTTTAGTTTATTTTATTTTATTGTATTTAATTTTAGATCACTGTAGTTAATTAATTTGCAGACCCACATTTGCAGCTGACACTGCTCTCTGCATCAGCTGACTTAAAGTATACTCACAACAAGTCTAAGGAACATTCACAGACCCACATTTGCAGCTGACACTGCTCTCTGCATCAGCTGACTTAAAGTATACTCACAACAATTCTAAGGAACATTCACAGACCCACATTTGCAGCTGACACTGCTCTCTGCATCAGCTGACTTAAAGTATACTCACAACAAGTCTAAGGAACATTCACAGACCCACATTTGCAGCTGACACTGCTCTCTGCATCAGCTTACTTAAAGTATACTCACAACAAGTCTAAGGAACATTCACAGACTCACATTTGCAGCTGACACTGCTCTCTGCATCAGGTAGTTACAGGAAGATAGTCATCTTATTATATTTCACCCCTGTTTTCTAATAATGTGTATGTTGTAATATGTAGTTGCTATTATTTGTATTCTGTATTTTAAATGCATACTGGAGCACACTGATGGGCCATTTATCTTGCTTGTTAAATGGTTTTATTTTCCTCAATGGATACCTCTCTTATCTCTTTAATTTGTGATCTTTCTCTGTGTTTTTTTCTTGGTTTTTATTTTCTTTTTGGCCTGAATGACCCCTAGCACCTTTTTTTGCAGACCAATATAACACTAATTTATCTTTCCCCCAGCTGACTTAAAGTATACTCACAACAAGTCTAAGGGACATTCACAGACCCACATTTTCAGCTGACACTGCTCTCTGCATCAGGTAGTTACAGGAAGATAGTTACCCTCCCACCCTGCCCCTCACCCCACCCACCCCAGGTTCATTCCCCCATTTATAGATAGTCTCCCACACACCTTTTATTCTCCCAAACTGACAGCTGCAAACACTAATCAGCTCATCCTTCCATTCACTTAACCCTAGGAAGAGAATCAGGAACTTCCACAAAAGCCACAACATGACTGGATGGTTTGGAGGGATTTTGCAGGCAATGCTTAAATCAGGTGGTTCCCCAGGAAAGAAGCTCTCCCTTAGACCAAGAGAATACAGGATCATGTAACTGCAACTAAGGTAGCCCCAAAATCAACAGAATGTGGGGGGAGGAGATAACATCAAAATAAATAATGGAGTATGCCCACAGATAAAAGAAGAGGTATAGTAGAACTTGTAATCAGGCAGTTTGAGGGTTAAGCAGTAGAGAAGTTGTTTATGCAGCATTTGGCAACTTGTAATCTGGCAGTTTGAGGGTTAAGCAATAGAGTAGTCGTAAATGCAGAGTTTGGCAACTTGTAATCTGGCAGTTTGAGGGTTAAGCAATAGAGTAGTTGTAAATGCAGAGTTTGGCAACTTGTAATCAGGCAGTTTGAGGGTTAAGCAAAAGAGTAGTCGTATATGCAGAGTTTGACAACTTGTATTCAGGCAGTTTGAGGGTTAAGCAGTAGATTAGTCGTTCCGGCAAAGGTTCAGGAACAAATTCAAAGAATGAGTACTCACAACAGCCACAGGAATACAACAAACAATCAGGCACCGGAGGATAGAGAGACCGGAATAAGAAGCCGGTCCTGACGTCAGCAGAGGGGGACGGCTCAGAGAGAGGAAGACGTTGCCAGGCAACCAGACACGTCAGAAGAGCCACCGGAACCTCCGGCGGCGAGCGTGACAATATTCCTCAGAAAATTGTTATCTTTATTTGAATGTAATCTTTGGGTCTTGCCCATTTTAGATTCAGCACCTGGGTAGTGCTTGACAGTTGGTGGCTACATTTAGACAACACTAACTACATTTAAACAACACTAACACATTTTTACACATGTGCAGAAAATATAAATATACATCTCATATGCTTTGATATTTTATTCTTACCATTAAGATAGAAGGATAATTAAATATTCATGATGATAGAAGGAAATTATATATTTGATTGAAATTGCATGCTCTATCCAATTCATTACATCAACATATGGAATAGACTATGCCTTTAGAGTGACATTCTCAAATATTGATATGGTATTTATCTAAAGATAAAAAATATCTTTATTAATCATTACACTGTTTGGATTAAACAATACTGTGATTCAGATCACAACTTTCACTCTTGGATTACATTATTATTATTATTATTATTATTATTATTATTATTATTATTATTATTATATATAATCATTTTCTAACAGCACCATGATGACATAGTTTAAAATATATCTTATGTCTTGCATTGTGATCAATATGTGTTGTGTCAGAAACCAGATTACTGTACATTGCACAAATTTATATATATGTGCGACATGTATTATGCTCTAGTTTTTACTAGTTGTTTTTTAAAGTGTTAATTGTCTGTCTGTATTTATTTTGAAACAGGGACCAATAGTTATTTTTAGATATGCCATAGATTAATATGATAAGAATTGGATGCCTAATATTTTAAGAAATAGTACATATGTGAAAGACATCATTTTCTTTCCACTCACCTTGATGAACTAATTAATTTAAATTTCATATTAGTGGTCTAGTCTTCACATTTCAAAAGATATTATTTTAAATAATTTAGAATAATTTTGTTTTATAATACAAAATATTTATATTTAAAGCTGATGTACAAATTGTGTTACATAATAAGTATTTATATCATTAATAGTTGAAGTTAATTTGACAAGCCCGGAGGGATCCAGCACCGATGCAGACCTGCCTTTGCAGCATGCTGGTAAGTCCATTTACTCATTCATATGTCATTAAAGGTGTCTTTTGCAAAAATATTCGGATCATGATTATGATGAAGCATTCCATTTGAATAAACCTTATAATGTACTCCTCTAATTATATATATTTTTTTATTAGTTTAATATTAAGATCTCAAAGTTTCTTAGTCTACACCTTTGTGCTTCAGAACATGCATAGCACATGTTGATATTTTGTATAAATGTAGACAACAATCATCAAGCGATACACACATGATAACTATTACATTTTCCGTGTGCTATGCTTTTTTCCAGATTTACAAAATACAGACAATTGCATTTAATTATTAATCATTGATAATTATATATTTTATTTAAATTGCATGCTCCATCAAAATTATGAAATTCATAACTTTGGCTCAGTATATCTTTAATGCAACATTGATGTGTGTCCTTGAGCACCAGTAACACGTTATAATATTTGATATTAACATGTAAACAACATATTATGTTTTACAGATATGGATGTTAAATGTGCAATGGAGGAGAATGTGACTCCCATGGAGTCTGATGGTACATCAAATATATATAACAACATGTATATAACATGTATTATTTCAAAATCGTACTATTGGATAAAACTAAAGTCTATAGCTGGGTACATTTAAAGTATATTATTACATTGATTTTCAAATACACTACTGCCCCCTTTCTATATCATGCAGCATGAACATAGAAATTATCTATTTATTTGGATATTTATGTATAAATTGTCATGAATGACAACATGATGTCACATGCATATTACATCCAAAACCCCAATAATCATCTTATGATTGTACAGACAGTCATTCCTATTCATCTGAGTGCCTAGATGCAGACCATCTCATTATGTCATGATTGTTCAGAGCTTCTCAGCCACTTCTAAGTATACATAAAACATAATCATGATGAAGTTCATTGATTTAATTTAATGATTTATGTATGATATGTAAAGGGATTTGAAAATGATTTATGTGTAGACTGTCCATTTCACTCAGACAAATATTAATATTCCTCTAACCAAAAAAGTTCAATTCTGAATGTGTCTATTAATATTGGGATCACATACATTTAATCCTAATGTAAAAGAGATATTCACAAAACATACTCTGTAAAAGTAACGTCAGATAGATACCATTCTATTCTTAATATTTAATATGAACGGTAGTATCTTCCATGTATATATTCTGAATAGTAATTGATTAAACCATCAAACTTAAAATAATTATATTTAAGATTACAAAGGCAATCATCTTAATCTATATGGTTACCTTGTTTCAAAGGCTATGTGGAGTAACCATTTATATTTGATCATATAACATACTCCCATATTATTCAATTGGTGGAGTCTCCAAAGTCAATCTAAGGGCATGTGTCTAAAAGAACTCTATGGCGTTTCAATATCAAATGCATAAATGTGTACTGATATATTATCAAAAAGAGAAATATCATATTGTAAAATCATAAAGATTAGCACATAATGTTGACATTGAAAAATATGATTTTTAATGTAGTGATCAAACGTTCCATGAAAAATACCAATGAGCAATCAGAGTTTCAAGGATCAATTAAATAATATTATAAATTAGACTTGCTTCAAATCAATAAATACCTTTAAACATAGTCATTATTGTGACTTTGTATAAATATTTTAAGAGAAAATGAATACAGATTTAAAATGATGGCGAATATTAATTTATTTAAAAATAATAATATATTTTCATATAATAAATGTATTGATAAAATTGCATTATATATTTCAGATGGACCTTCCACTTCTGGGCATCCCCCTCAACCCACTCCCCCCTCCGCCACTCTCACCCTCTTTGCCCATCCTGCTCCTGCCCCACCTGCACAGGCAACAACTGTCCAGGCCCCACCCTCCCCACCTGTGCAGGCCCCACTGGAGCAGGACCAACATGCCCCATCTCACCACATCCCTCCTCACCAACATGTTTTCCCCCCCACCTTCCTTGGCCTGGGCATGTTCTCCTTCCCAGCCACCAATGTAAGTATCATTACAAATCAAAATTAGAACATACATTCTTAAAGATAAATTATACTGATCTAAATATACATAAATAGTTCTTGAATTGAAAAGTATATTTATAAAGTTTTTTTCTTTATTTTATGAATGTAAATGTTTCATAATTACATTTTATGAAATTATCATTCTCATTTTTTATTAGCTAAATGATATTGCCTAGAAGTTGGATATAAATTATGTATATATGCCAATATTTTGTATTTGTTATCATCGCACTTTTCTCAGTGTGTCATAAACCAAAGAACTAATGTTTTGCCGATAGGGTTTTTATTTTATTTAATAGCTTAATGGTTTATCTATGAAGAACATATTTAATGTGTATTTCTTCTTCTCTATAGCATATTTTATTATAATCCTGATCTATATTTTAATTATTACAATGTCTCTTTGATATATTTTTTATGTTCTGTAATTAATAATAATTTTTAATATTTATTTTTGTTTAGGTTGTGACTCAGCATGGTTGACACTAGATGCTCTAGCACGTTTGGAGTGAACCATGCTGAGTTCACATCAGTTGCTGGGAAGGATGCATGACTCCATATTTCTGCAGCTGCAGCTTAATCACCTCATATTCACACACCTCATCCGTATGGATGCAAGGCATCAAGCCGCAGCTGCAGAACCTCAGGCCGAGGAAGGTGAGGATGATGCTCCAGTAAGTAGAAGGTCCGGAGATTACCCGAGGGAGCACAAATAACTCCTCCATTCACATAATGTTATATTTGTTGGCCATTGGCTAAGTTTTTTGTTCTATTTTTATTGTTGTGCCTGTTGCACTATTTCACCTTGTCAGATGTCTACTAAGGGGCTATGTCGGCCTTTGTTTACCCTTGTCAACTCGCTGAAAGGATTGTGATGCACTATTTCACCTTTTCAGATGTCTCCAAAGGGGCTATGCTGTCCTTTGTTTACCCTTGTCAACTCCCTGAAAGGACTGTGATACACTATGTCACCTTGTCAGATGGCTCCAAAGGGGCTATGCTGGCCTTTGTTTACCCTTGTCAACTCCCTGAAAGAACTGTGAGGCACTGTCACCTTGTCAGTTGTCTCCAAAGGGGCTATGCTGGCTTTTGTTTACTCTAGTCAACTCCCTCCAAGGACTGTGATGCACTATGTCACCTTGTCAGATGGCTCCAAATGGGCTATGCTGGCCTTTGTTTACCCTTGTCAACTCCCTGAAAGGACTGTGATGCACTATGTCACCTTGTCAGATGGCTCCAAAGGGGCTCTGTTATCATTCTGACTTAAACCATATTCATCATAATAAAAAGAATAATGTCATTAACATTTTATATTTCTTCTTTATTTATTAATTTCATTTCTAATAAAAGTTATTTTATGTGGATAATCCTTAAGTGATGCTGATCACAATTCTTAATTTATGGATATGCATTCATAATGTACATTTTAATGTTTTTGCTTTTGAAATCAACATACACATATAATATATTTAAAACAGACTATTATCTGAATTTTGGCAGCACATATATTCCAATTTTCCTTACATCTTATTGTAGTAGTATAACACAATAAATCATTGTTTGTAATGCACATATTTTAGATGATTAATCTCTTTCTATTACTTTTTATTATATTTAATTATCAAACGATATATTGCTATAGGTAACATATAATGTTTAAACAATACACATTTTCGTGATGTATATAGTAGCATTATTTCTATGTTAAACCCTGCTGCTTCCTAAATATTTCCTAATCTTCTTATTCTAATGAAATATATATTTATTAACAACAATGGATTATATTTCACACATCACAGTATTATGTTATCTAGCATTACATTATTTGCAGCTGTGCATTACATAAAACAAATACGCTTGCTAGTTAACAATATAGCACATGCTAGTTTTTTAAATAGAAATACATTTGTTATTGACATGCAAAGGTGTTAAATCCATCATTTGATTGGATTAAGTTGCTCCGTGATATTGAATGCGCCATGTTGCGTAAGACGTCACATGTAAAGGTGTTAAATCCTTCATTTGATTGGATTACATTGCTCTGCGATATTGAATGCGCCATGTTGCATAAGACGTCACATGCAAATGTTTTAAATTTGTCATTTTCTAGGTTTATGGGTTGTGTCAATCATGTACATTTTTGAAACATAGATGATAAAGAATAAACAAATATCTATTGATAGCTGTCTCATGGAATAAACAAATTAAGGCAATGTGTTGTTGATCCCGAATATATTTTTAGGCAAGTGCTAATACATAAATGTTCATCGATGAATATACTCCATCTTGTTTAATATGTTTGTCAACAATATTTTCACATTAATAGATAATTAATGTGTTGTGTTTAATTGTCTACATTGAAAATTCCTAAACATGCGCATTTGTATTTGATGTCATTTCTCAATATGCATATATATATATATATATATATATATATATATATATATATATGAGCTGTATACTTTTTTTTATAGATGTTATGTCCTGATATTTCTTCTCTTTTTAAAATTCTTTATTTATATTACACATGTGGTTACACTTGTAAATAATGTTGTTGTTAATCCCCACGCAGGGAGAAAGTTAGTATTACATTTCAAAAACAAGAGTGATCACCAAAAAAAAAAGAAAAAAAAGAGTTAACAACTTAGAAAATATAACATGCTGTATTTGTACAGTGAGAAAAGTTTACAAACCCACCAACTGTTCTATCAAGATAATTGTTTAGGAAGAAACAAAATAAGCTTTCCTGACATTCCTTTTCTTTCCCCTTCCTTCTCTTTAACCCACATTGTTGAGATTGTATCTTTAAAATAAAAAACAAGAAATAATATAGAATAGGGGAAAAAAGAGAAAGAACAGAGAGGGGAGAACCCCACCTCCTCTTTCCCTTCCTCTTCCCTCTTCCCCTTCTTTATTAGGTTGTGTTCACCAAACAAATCACAGTTTAACGACAAATCCAAATTCAGAAGCATCTCTTTAAGGACACCTCTGCTACTCTATTTTCTATTATATACAACCTCAGGAAGACTTATCCACCGTCATGTCATTTATATTTGGGTGTAGGACAAATATATGTTGTATCTCTAACTTACATTTCCTTTCCAAAAATCTGTTGATTAAATAATTAACTCTGTTCTAGAATTTTTGGATTTTGGGACATGACCAGAAACAGTGACTAATGTCGGCATCTTTAAAGTTACATCTGAAGCATCTCACCTTATCTTGTTTAGACTACTTTGCCATAATTGCTGGTGTCATGTATGCCCTATATAAAATTCTCACATGCGATTCCTTCCAGCTGAGTGAGTTAGAGGCCTTATGGACTCTTTTAATACTCTGTGTGATCTCTTTGGTTGAAATCTCTCTAAACTCTTTGCTCCAGTTATCCTTAATTATCTCTAAATTATTCTGTCCAGTTCTCTGCATTATTAGATTGTACCAAATTGATTCTGGGATCAGTCCTGCTTGATATGTCTTCAAACAGGCGTCTATTGCTCCCAATGTCCAATTAACCCCATGTTTCTCTTTTAACTTAAAAAATAAATGTCTGATTTGTAGATAAGCATAGAACTCTTTTGGAGATAGAGCAAATTCCTGTGCCAGTACATCAAACATTTTAATTGTCTGTAATTCTGGAACTGTTAGTTGCGCTACATAGATCAAGCCCTTCGGCTCCCATTTCTTAAAGATACTTTGTGCAAAGTCTGGGTTGCCTCGGATGGTGAGATAGCATGACAATTGATTATTAATATCAAGTTCCTTGTTATATTTGATCCGAGAAACTATTACATTGTATACTGTTTTCTTTTTAGCCACATCTTTAGGTATATTTCTGAGGTTAAGATGAAGTAACCCTTTTAATGAAAATGAGCGTATCAAATTGTGTTCTAGAAGTGAGTATGAAACTAGGTCTTTTTCTACTAGCCAACCACAGGCAATATTTACCATAAATACCCTGTTATAGAGTTTAATATTTGGGAAACCAAGCCCACCATATTCTTTTTTCTGCATTAATATTTTTAGTGCTATACAGGCTTTCCCACCTTTCCAAAGAAACTGTAGACAATGTGAGTGGAATTTCTTAAGATCTTTCTCCTTAATAAAGAGAGGTACATTTTGACAAAGAAAACATAATTTATGTAAGAACTTACCTGATAAATTAATTTCCTTCATATTGGTAAGAGTCCATGAGCTAGTGACATATGGGATATAAAATCCTACCAGGAGGGGCAAAGTTTCCCAAACCTCAAAATGCCTATAAATACACCCCTCACCACAGCCATAATTCAGTTTAATGAATAGCCAAGCAGTGGGGTGATAAAGAAAGGAGTAGAAAGCATAAACAAAAGAAATTTGGAAATAATTGTGCTTTATACAAAAAATCATAACCACCATAAAAAGGGTGGGCCTCATGGACTCTTGCCAATATGAAAAAAATGAATTTATCAGGTAAGTTCTTACATAAATTATGTTTTCTTTCATGTAATTGGCAAGAGTCCATGAGCTAGTGACGTATGGGATAGCAATACCCAAGATGTGGAACTCCACGCAAGAGTCACTAGAGAGGGAGGGATAAAAATAAAAACAGTTATTTTCCGCTGAAAAATTAATCCACAACCCAAAAAAATAAGTTTATTCTCATAAATGAAAGAAAAAAACTTAAATCAAAAGCAGAAGAATCAAATTGAAACAGCTGCCTGAAGAACTTTTCTACCAAAAACTGCTTCTGAAGAAGCAAATACATCAAAACGGTAGAATTTAGTAAATGTATGCAAAGAGGACCAAGTTGCCGCTTTGCAAATCTGATCAACTGAAGCTTCATTCTTAAAGGCTCATGAAGTGGAGACTGATCTAGTAGAATGAGCTGTAATTCTCTGAGGTGGGGCCTGACCCGATTCCAAATAAGCTTGATAAATCAAAAGTTTCAACCAAGAAGCCAAGGAAATAGCAGAAGCCTTCTGACCTTTCCTAGGACCAGAAAATAAAACAAATAGACTGGAAGTCTTCCTGAAATCTTTAGTAGCTTCCACATAATATTTCAAAGCTCTTACCACATCCAAAGAATGTAAGAATTCTTAGGATTAGGACACAAGGAAGGGACAACAATTTCTCTATTAATGTTGAAAGAATTCACAACCTTAGGTAAAAATTGAAAAGAAGTCCGTAAAACTGCCTTATCCTGATGAAAAATCAGAAAAGGAGACTCACAAGAAAGAGCAGATAGCTCAGAAACTCTTCTAGCAGAAGAGATAGCCAAAAGGAACAACACTTTCCAAGAAAGTAGTTTAATGTCCAAAGAATGCATAGGCTCAAATGGAGGAGCCTGTAAAGCTTTCAGAACCAAATTAAGACTCCAAGGAGGAGAAATTGATTTAATGACAGGTTTAATACGAACTAAAACCTGTACAAAACAGTGAATATCAGGAAGTATAGCAATCTTTCTGTGAAATAAAACTGAAAGAGCAGAGATTTGTCCCTTCAAGGAACTTGCAGACAAACCCTTATCCAAACCATCCTGAAGAAACTGTAAAATTCTAGGAATTATAAAAGAATGCCAAGAGAATTTATGAGAAGAACACCATGAAATCTAAGTCTTCCAAACTCTATAATAAATATTTGGATATGGCTACGTCAGTGCATAGTTGGAAAGAGTCTCAATATAAACTATTAAATAATTATTATTTAACCCCTGACAAAATTAATAAATGGGCTGATAAAACACTACGCTGTACATGTTTTAAATGTAAGGCTGAGACTGCTGATATTATCCATTGTCTTTGGGCTTGCCCAAAAGTATTGCAATTTTGGGGCAAAGTTAATTACTGGCTTAATACCTTTTTAAGTATTAAAATATCTTTGACTACAGTCAATGTTTTCCTGTTATATGATGAAGGTGATAATAAACCAGATAAACTTCTTATAAATCTGGCTATTTTAGCCGCTCGTAACATAATATTTAAAAAATGGAAAGCATCAGAAGAGCCTAGTTTGAAAGAATTTATTAATACAATGGATACGCAGATGACGATTGAGCTATTTAATATTAGACCGTACTCAGAAAAGAGACTTAAGGCTTTCTTTTCAAAATGGTTAAATATAATCAGGGAAAAGCCATTGATAGAACAAAAGCAACTCATACTACCCTTACAAAATTCCCCCAAATTCATGTTACTTTTGTTAAAAAACAAGATAGTCCCCAAGAGTGGGACACGGGCTAACTTGATATCCCGGGGTAAGATAACTTTACTGGGCTAAATAAATATTACCTGTGGCAACTTGACTATGTACAAACACCACTTCGAACAAATAGGGAGGAGGGAAGTGGGGGAGAGGAGCTGGTTTTTTTTTTTTTTTTTTTCTGTTATTATTGTTGTTTCTTTTTTTCTATTGTTTATTGTTTGTTTGTTTTGTTGATTGTGTTTCAAGTATTGTCTTCAGATAGGGTCTTACTATAATAGGTAAAAGCCCCAAAAGCAAGATATACAATTTGAGAAATGACTTTAGATAATTCAGCTACCACTGTAATGTCCAAGTTTCTACAGGAAGGGTTCTCTCTATAGTGACATAGTCCCAACAGGGTAATTGAATGATTGCTGAGGTAGAGTCTAATTTCAAAGTTGAAGAAACATCTGAATATAGGTTGTGGATTTTTTAGATAAAACTTAATTTATGTGTATTAGCACTCTGATATTCCATAATTAGTGTAAACACCCTGTGTGGTGAAATGTAAGCCCAAAATGTCGGGCTAAATTTTTGTTTCGGTATACCCTGCATGGTGAAAGGTAAGCCGAATTGTAAGGCTGCTATTTTGCTTTTGGTCAATAAATAAAAAAAAGGAAAAAAATAAATAAATCTTTCTAGAGACAGATTTACGAGCTTGTAACATAGTATTAATCACTGAGTCAGAGAAACCTCTATGATTTAGTACTAAGCGTTCAATTTCCATACCTTCAAATTTAATGATTTAAGATCCTGATGGAAAAACGGACCTTGAGACAGTAGGTCTGGCCTTAACGGAAGTGATCTGCATACCAAAACCTGTGTGGCCATGCTGGAGCCACCAGCAACACAAACAATTGTTACATGATGATTTTGGAGATCACTCTTGGAAGGAGAACTAGAGGCGGTAAAATGTAAGCAGGATGATAACACCAAGGAAGTGTCAGCGCATCCACTGCTTCTGCCTGAACATTCCTGGACCTGGACAGGTATCTGGGAAGTTTCTTGATTAGATGAGAGGCCATGAGATCTATCTCTGGAAGTCCCCACATCTGAACAATCTGAGAAAACACATCTGGATGGAGAGACCACTCCCCTGGATGTAAAGTCTGATGGCTGAGATAATCTGCCTCCCAATTGTCTACACCTGGGATATGTACCGCTGAGATTAGACAGGAGCTGGATTCCGTCCAAGCAAGTATACAAGATACTTCTTTCATAGCTTGGGGACTGTGAGTCCCACCCTGATGATTGACATATGCCACTGTCTGTCTGAAAACAAATGAATGGTTCTCTCTTTAACAGAGGCCAAAACTGAAGAGCTCTGAGAATTGCACGGAGTTCTAAAATATTTATTGGTAATCTCGCCTCTTGAGATTTCCAAACCCCTTGTGCTGTCAGAGATCCCAAAACAGCTCCCCAACCTGAAAGACTCGCATCTTTTGTGATCACAGTCCAGGTTGGCCGAACAAAAGAAGCCCCTTGAACTAAACGATGGGGATATATCCACCACATCAGAGAGTGTCGTACATTGGGATTTAAGGATATTAATTGTGATATCTTTGTATAATCCCTGCACCATTGGTTCAGCATACAAAGCTGTAGAGGTCTCATGTGAAAATGAGCAAAGGGGATCGCGTCCGATGCTGCAGTCATGAGACCTAAAACTTCCATGCACATAGCCACTTAAGGGAATGACTGAGACTGAAGGTGCGGCAGGTTGCAACCAATTTTAAACCTCTCTTGTCTGTTAGAGACAGAGTCATGGACACTGAATCTATCTGGTGAACCTTGTCTGAGGAATCAATAAACTTTTTGATAAATTGATCCTCCAACCATGTTTCCGAAGAAACAACACTAGTTGATTTGTGTGAGATTCTGCAGAACATAAAGACTGAGCTAGTACCAAGATATCATCCAAATAAGGAAACACTGCAATACCCTGTTCTCTGATTACAGAGAGTAGGGCACCTAGAACCTTTGAAAAGATTCTTGGAGCTGTTGCTAGGCCAAATGGAAGAGCAACAAATTGGTAATGCTTGTCTAGAAAAGAGAATCTCAGAAACTGATAATGTTCTGGATGAAACGGAATATGAAGGTATGCATCCTGCAAGTCTATTGTGAACATATAATGTCCTCGCTGAACAAAAGGCAGAATAGTCCTTATAGTCACCATCTTGAAAGTTGGTACTCTTACATAACAATTCAAAATTTTCAGATCCAGAACGGGTCTGAATAAATTTTCCTTCTTTGGGACAATGAATAGATTTGAATAAAACCCCAAACCTTGTTCCTGAAAAGGAACTGGTATGATTACCCCTGAAGATTCCAGGTCTGAAACACACTTCAGGAAAGCCTGAGCTTTTACTGGATTTGCTGGGATACATGAGAGAAAAACTCTTCTCACAGGAGGTCTTACTCTGAATCCTATTTAATACCCTTGAAAGACAATGCTCTGAATCCATTGATTTTGGACAGAATTTATCCAAATATCCTTGAAAAACCTTAATCTGCCCCCTACCAGCTGAGCTGGAATGAGGGCCGCACCTTCATGCTGATATAGGGGCTGACTTTGGTTTCTTAAATGGCTTGGGTTTATTCCATTTTGAGGAAGGCTTCCAATTGGAAACAGATTCCTTGGGGGAAGGATTGAGTTTTTGTTCCTTATTTTGTCAAAAGGAACAAAAACAGTTAGAAGCTTTAGATTTACCCTTAGGTTTTTTATCCTGAGGCAGAAAAACTCCCTTTCCCCCAGTGACAGTTGAAATAATAGAATCCAACTGAGAACCAAATAAATTATTACCTTGGAAAGAAAGAGATAGTAATCTAGATTTAGATGTCATATCAGCATTCCAAGATTTAAGCCACAAAGCTCTTCTAGATAATATAGCTAAAGACATGGATCTAACATCAATTTTGATAATATCAAAAATGGCATCAAAAATAAAATGATTAGCATATTGCAGTAAGCGAATACTACTAGATATGTCAGAATCCAATTCTTGTTGCGCTAAATTCTCCAACCAGAAATTTGATGCAGCCACAACATCAGCCAAAGAAATTGCAGGTCTGAGAAGATGACCTGAATATAAATAGGCCTTCCTTAGATAAGATTTAAGCTTCCTATCTAAAGAATCCTTAAAGGAAGTACTATCTTCCACAGGAATAGTTGTACGTTTAGCAAGAGTAGAAATAGCCCCATCAACTTTGGGGATTTTTTCCCAAAACTCTATAGAATTTGCTGGTAAAGGATACAATTTTTTAAACCTTGAAGAAGGAATAAAAGAAGTACCTGGCTTATTCCATTCCTTAGAAATCATATAATAAATAGCCTCAGGAATAGGAAAAACCCCTGGAGAAACCACAGGAGGTTTAAAAACAGCATTTAAATGTTTATTAGACTGAACGTCAAGAGGACTGGTTACCTCAATATCCAAAGTAATTAACACTTTTTTTAATAAAGAATGCATATACTCTATTTTAAATAAATTAGTAGATTTGTCAGTGTCAATGTCTGAAGAAGGATCTTCTGTATCAGATAGATCCTAATCAGAAGAGGATAAATTATTATGTTGTTGGTCATTTGAAATTTCATCAACTGAATGAGAAGTTCTAAAAGACCTTTTACGTTTATTAGAAGGTGGAAATGCAGACAAAGCCTTCTGGATAGAATCAGAAACAAATTCTTTAAAATTCATAGGTATATCATGTACATTAGAAGTTGAAGGAACTGCAACTGGCAATGTACTATTACTGATGGACACACTATCTGCATGTAAAAGTTTATCATGACAACTATTACAAATGACATTCGGCTAAATAATTTCCACAATCTTACAACAAATGCACTTAGCTTTGGTAGAACCGATGTCAGGCAGCAATGTTCCAGCAGAAACTTCTGAGGCAGGATCAGATTGAGACATCTTGCAAAATGTAAAAGAAAAAACAACATATAAAGCAAAATTATCAATTTCCTTATATGACAGTTTCAGGAATGGGAAAAAATGCAAATAGCATAGCCCTCTGATAGAGAAAAAGGCAAGAGGCAAACATCAATGGGGTATTAAAATAATGAAAAAGTTTGGCACCAAGTATGACGCACAACGTAATTGAAAACTTTTTTTGCGCCAATAATAACCGGAAATGACACACTCGCGTCATTAATGACGCCGGAAATGACAAAGTTGCGTCATAGACGTATTTTTCGGGCCAAAAAAATTCTTGCGCCAAGAATGACGCAATAAAGTTTAGCATTTAGCACACCCGCAGGCCTAATACCACCCGCAATTTGCAAGAAGTAGTCAATTGAAAAAAAGACTAAACCCCAGGTAAGAAAAAATTTTCTTAAATTTTTTTTATATTCCCCAAATATGAAACTGACAGTCTGCAGAAGGAAATACATGAACCTGACTCATGGCAAATATACGTACAATACATATATTTAGAACTTTATATAAATGCATAAAGTGTCAAACCATAGCTGAGGTGTCTTAAGTAATAAAAAACATACTTACCAAATGACACCCATCCACATATAGCAGATAGCCAAACCAGTACTGAAACAGTTATCAGTAGAGGTAATGGTAAATTGAGAGTATATCATCGATCTGAAAAGGGAGGTAGGAGATGAATCTCTATGACCAATAACAGAGAACTTATGAAATAGACCCCCGTTAGGGAAATCATCATATTCAATAAGTGATACTCCCTTCACGTCCCTCTGACATTCGCTGTACTCTGAGAGGTATCGGGTTTCAACAATCGCATATCAACGTAGAAATCTTAGCACAAACTTACTTCACCACCTCCATAGGAGGCAACGTTTGTAAAACTGAATTGTGGGTGTGGTGAGGGGTGTATTTATAGGCATTTGGAGGTTTGGGAAACTTTGCCCCTCCTGGTAGGATTGTATATCCCATACGTCACTAGCTCATGGACTCTTGCCAATTACATGAAATAAATAGTATTTTTGGAGGAAGAATCATCTTCACCAAATTAATTTTTGCTGAGAGACTGAGGGGTAAGGCCTTCCAGTTATGTAAATCTCTCGCTGCAGATACCCATACTTTTTTATAATTTAACTCATACCAATTGAATGGATTTTTGCTTAAGATAATACCTAGTTATTTAATCTGTTCTTCTGCCTCTTTAAATGGTGTGAGGGGGATATTATTTGCATTTTTATGCAACCAGAGTATTTCCGACTTGGAGAGATTAATATTATAGCCAGAAAACAGACTATAGCAATGAATAATGTCTAATAAGATAGAAATATTTTTCCGGGAGTTTTCTATAAATACTAATAAATCATCCGCATTAACTGATAACACCACTTTCCTTCCCCCCAGAAAGATACCTTCTAGATCTTTTCTTAAGCTAATTGCTAATGACTCAATTACAAGATTAAAGAGTAATGGAGATAAAGGGCAACCTTGCCTCATGCCCTTAGAGATGTTAATCGTGGGGGAATATTGCCCATTCATTTAAAGTCTCTAAATTGGCTTAGTATATATCATTTGTACAAATTCTTTAAAATGTCCTGTTAACCAAATTTGTCTATGGAGGTGAATAAATGATCCCATGTAATTGAATCAAAGACTTTTTCTGCGTCAATTGTAATTATTGCTGCTTCTTTATTATCCCTTAATTTAAATTTATTACACCAAATGTGCTCAATACGTTGAATATGCCAAACGTTGAATCCCTTCATGGATTTCTTCCTGCGAAATTGGTGCATTTAAGCTATGTAAGCTCTCTTTAGACAGTTTGGGCAATTTAATTTTCCCCCAAAAGGCATTTTTTTTCCTTACTATTTACTCCTGTACAAGTGCACACTTCCTTAACTATGCATGTAAGCCATTTAGAAGTTTTTCTATTGAAATTCAAAAAGGAAGCTTTGTTTTTTATTTCCATTTGGTGCTCTTTTTGATATACGTAGCTGTCTCTTTCTTTTTTAGCTTCTTGATATTATTGCCAGTTTCTTGAGTTAAAGTTCTCAATATATTTCCTATAAGAGTTCCTTACAGTGTTCGACAGTTGTAATTCTCTTAGTTTAGCGATCTTTTTCCATTTGGACATTAGAGCTTTGATCTCACCCCTAAAAAATGCCTTAGTGGCTTCCCAGAAGATTTTGATTTTGTTTAAATATGTCTTATTATTATTTAAAAATTCTCTCCATAATTTCCTCAGCTCATATTGAAATTTGAGATTATCTACCATATATTTAGGGAAAAAGAAATGATTATTCCCTTTATTCATATTCCTCTTATTGATCTGAAGTGAGATGCATGCATGATCTGTTAGATAAATCTTACGTATCTTAGTTCCAAGATCTAACTTCAATATGTTTTCATTAATTAACAATAAATTATCCTGGAAAATGTTCTATGGGACTTCGATTCGCCTGTGAATTTCCTGATATCCAGGTTACGGATGCGCCAAATATCCTTAAGACTAAGGTTCTTAAAGAAAGTACTCAAGAATTTAGCTTCTTTTTGATAATGTTTAAGGGAGGTTACACTAATTCTGTCTAGTTTAGCATGCAATATCATATTGAAGTCTCCAGCAACTATTACATTATAATTGATATAAGGTAGCAGTTTAATATATAATGTCTCCCAGAACCCAGTATCTATTTGATTCAGGCCATAAACATTACATAAAACATATTGACAGCCAGAAACGTCAAAACAAATAATCATATAATGACCCTCAGTGTCTAAATCTTGGGCGATAATCTTGTAATCTAAAGATTTGTTAAAAAAACATGCTACCCCATTCTTTCTCCTATCATACGTGGTGGAGATATCTTCCCCGATCCATTTAGATTTAAATTTTGCCATTCCTACAGAAGATAAATGTGTTTCTTGGATGATCGCTATATCGGGAAAGTAAATGTTGCAAATGGCTTACAACCCTCTTTCTCTTGATTGGGGATGTTACTCCCCCCACATTCCATGATATACTGTAGATATTAACACTTTTTTATCCATATTTAGCCTAGCTATCTAAACCTATGCCTTAAAATTCTTTCAAATAAGAAAGGGGAGTAGGGGGCATGTAGAGTGAAGCGAGTACGGAGGAAGGAGGTGATAAGGAAAAGAGAGAAGAAAGAGAGAAAAAAAATATATAACAATTAAAAAATAATGCGTACCCATAAACGACCTCGGACCATCGTCTTTAATCAATCCTGTTGACTTTAAACTAAAAAAATATATTATTCCTACTACATATAACTATATTTCTAACATAATCATCTTTAAAAACTGACACTAGACCCTACTTATTTCCCTGCTTTCCCCTTATTTTACACTAGTTTTTTCACATATTCTTTTGCTTCCTGATAAGAGTTAAAAATTAAGGTCTCTGAGTTAACCATCATTCTAAGGTTCGCTGGATAAATAATTGTGGCCTGAAAACCCTTTTTTATAAGTTGAGAACATATTGGTGCAATTTGTCTTCTACTATTAGATGTCTCTGCTGAGGAATCCAGATATATCATGTGTGCATGAGTAACGAAAAAAATAGTTACCTACGAAATTAGTAGAAGGAGGAGGGAGGCAAAAAAAAATGTCAGGAGGAGCAGGAGGTCAAGGCCAGAGCTTAAGAGGTATTGCAACGGGGGAAGCTCCACCAGTGTGCTTCAAAGGCTGTTTTGCCTGCTAACATCTTGTCGCAATGCTTGCATCTCTCTCACCATCTGCCTCTGCACCTGGAGACTTGCTTGGCCCTCATTTGTTCTAAATCTGCTCCTTCACCTTGTGGTGCAGCTTGTGGTGGTGGTGCAGTCTATGGAGGTGGTGTATCATGCGATGCTGGTGGTGCAGGAGGTAGTGGTGTGTGGTAGAGCACAGGTGGAGCATAAGGCACCGGTGATGCGAGTGGTGGGGGGGCCACGTGGGCTGGGAGAGGTCCAGGGGATAAGGCAAAAGGGCTCATTAAAAACTAAAGACATTTTATACTTACACAATTGCCTTTGAAAAGTATCTGGAGATATAAAAATCCCAATACCATAGGTTTTATTTGTATATCCAAGGCTCATAAATGTCATTTGAGAATAGATCTGTTTCTCACATCAGAAAAAATTACTACACATATTACAAAAACAGATATACATCCAATTATAATATCTGATCATGCGCCTATTTGTATAGAATACGGGAAAATATAAAAAAGTAATCTGTTCAATTTCCCAAGATATTTAACATCAAATAATGATTTTCACAAATTTGTAAAAAATAAATGGAAGGAATTTGAAAGTTTTTAAAATGAGTATATTGAAAAACCTATAAAATATTCGGAATCTGCAAAAACAACTTTAAAGGCAGAAATAATATCTTTCGTAGCAAAAAGACAAAAAAATAACCTTAAAGCACAGGAATTACAGCTTTCCAATGCATTAAATAATATAAATAATAAATACCTACGTAAACCTACTATAGTTAATTGAAATAAATATATTTCAATTAAAGATCAAATAAATTCATTTATGTTACAAAAGACTACACAAGAAAACTTAAGAACTAAAAGCACATTTTTAAGATACAGGAATAAGGCAGGTAAATATCTGGCTAGACTAAATAAAACATTTAAGAACAAAACCATAATCAACAATATAAAAGTTGGTAATGCAAGTATAACATCTCAAGAATACATTTCTAAAAACTTTTTAGAATTGTATACAAAACTATATAAAAATCAGGCAAATGATCAGACTAATTAAGAGAAATTTTGGAAAAATCTTAAGGTTCCACCTGAAAATTAGAAGCTTTAAACAACCTAATACAGAACTAGCCCTTAACAAAGCAGAAGGTCCAGATAATTTGCCAAATTAATTTTACAAACTTGTGTGCCCCGAAATAACTCCAATATTGAAAAAGGTATTAAATTATTTTGTCTCAGTTGACAGCAAGATTTTCAGATTCAGTAATTACCTTCATTTTAAAAAGATGAACATGATCTAACCTCATATACACCTATTTCACTGTTAAATACAGATTTTAAAATATTAACAGGTATCATAGCAAATTGACTACAAAAAGTCATCCCATCACTTATACATCCTGACCAGTCTGGATTTATTAATGGTAGGTCAGCATTCTACAATATGCGTAGAGTGATTAATGTAATTTCATATGTTCGGGCTAACAAATAATTTTTTAATTAAGCAACATTTAGATATAATGCTCCTGTCGATAGATGCTAAAAAAGCATTTGATTCAGTGGAATGGGACCATTTATTCACATCATTACATAAATTTGGGTTTTCAGGTAATGTGGTAGAATGCATATAAGCAATATACTCCTCCCCCAAATCAGCACTTCTCATAAATAATCAACAATCTGAATATATTTCATTACAAAGAGGGACACAACAGTGTTGGCCACTCTCACCAATACTTTTCAGTCTTGCCCTAGAACCATTAATGATAAAAATTCGGAATAATATAAGCAGGGATGGGCACAGACAAAGGCTGTGGCAGGCATTTTCCAAAGTACAGACCTTAGTGAAGGACACCAAGGTACATTTGAAATTAAAAACATTATTTTATAGTGCTTAGTGTTGTTATACTGATGCAGATACCACTGATTCTATAACCAACCCTTGTCTGGCTATACGCATGTGCCAGTGTCACTACTGTGTCTTTGTATAGAGCTGGGTGTTATTATACAGCTGCAGATACACATCCAGTATTTCACTCAGGCTTTAGTTATTCCATAACTTATCACCAAATATCTCTAGCAGTCTCTTGACAAACCACTAACTTTATTCACACTACATATATTTTTTTATTCCTATTATTCAATCAAAACATATACTAAGGTTGTGGCGGACACTGCAAGAGCTAGTCACGCACACCAGTGTCCGTGTACGGACACTGTGCCTATCCCTGAATATAAGTGGAATACAAATAGGAGATATTGAATCAAAGGTTGCAGCAGACGCAGACGATATGTTACTATTCATTAAAGACTCTTCATGTCAGATACCTAAAATAATAGGAATTCTAGATTCATTTGGTGCTTTTTCAGGATATAGAATAAACAAAGGAAAATCAGAAATGAAGTGGTTAATCAAACAAAAAACTCTATGAATACCCACATTTTTAAAACGGCAAATAATTCTATAAACTATCTCGGAATTGAGCTCTCCCGTGTACCAGGAGAATGTTATAAATTAAACTATGACCCACTATTTTTGAAGATTCTCCCTTTTACCAATTTCCCTCTCAGGGAAAATAAATATGGTAAAAATAATAACTCTCCCCAAAATATTATATTTAATTCAAAATGTACCCCTAATTATTAAGAGTAAAGACATTAGTAGGCTCAAAAAAGCATTAAATGTTTTGGAAAGGTAACAAAATAAAAATAGCTTATTCAAAATTAGGTATAGTATCTCAAATGAATGGGGAGGGCTAAGACTACCAGATGTAGAAATTTATAACTGGACAATATTGGCAAACATTATTTTGGCATGGCTAACAGAAAATAATAATTTGATTAATTTAGATTTAGAGAAAATATGGTAAAACCATAAGAACTAAATTTATTTGATACACATAGAATATAAAATACTCCCTCAGAAAATTAAGAAATTAGAAAATATTAGGAAATTGATGATGATATGGCAAAAAATGTGTCGAACGGAGGGCGGAGCCAGCCAGCCTAGGAGATGGCTGCTTTCTAGTGGAGCTCCTCAGCCCTATCTGAATGGGAGCGTTACCGGCATTAGCCACCTTGCATCCAGTGACCCTATCTAGGCTGTAATGTAAGGCTAGCCTACTGTGGCATAAAAGAAAGCATTGGGGGCGATTCTGACCGCATCATAGGACCCCCGGATCTGCCGTAACACAGATAAAGGCCCGCACAAACCTGCAAAACACCCGGCTTGTCAGGGGCTGGAACCAGCAGAAAGACCGAGACCGAGGAAGGAATTCACTCGCGACCGACCAGCCGCATGAATAGCAGGAGCGTTACCGCAGCTGTGGTACAACGAGAGCAGAGGACACGGTGAGTCCCGGAGTGGGCCGCAGCCTGCACTCGAGTATATAGTGCGCACTTATTATTCAGCGCAACGGCTCACCCCCTTAATTAATGGAGCTGACAGGGTGACAAGTGGGAAGGAGAGCAGGGAGCAACAGGAGGTTAATGCACAGTAATGCATATGAAAATCCCTAATATGTGCAGCCCTTTCATTTTGAATAATGCCTCACCCGGCTTAAATACAAAGGCAACTTAAGAATTAAAAGACTGTACCCTCATGCACTTACAGGAGTTTAAATAGCAGCCCAGCCTATGTTTTGCAAGCAGTAATAATCACTGATGGGACTCTTTCTGGCTTTTTCCACAGCTCCTAGAGACAGCATTAAACTGTTAATCTTTTTCCTCTTCTCTAAATATCTGATATAAAACCCTTGCTACTAAAGAATTACTAAAGGAAGAGGGCAAATTATCACTCGGATTCTCTCTACAAATCTGCAGGAACAGTTTAGTAGCTTACTATCATCATTTATTCCTTGCAATGTCTCCAAAGAAGGGAAATAAAACTAGCAAAGGCACTAAGCAGCCAAAACCTGCAGCACATCCATTAGTAATTTTTTCAAAACTTTGGAAACTAAGGTTTCTAATATTGCAGAAGCTGAGATTCCAGACCATGTCTCCTATCAAAGCTCATCTGAATCTGACGGCGATCAGGCCTCAGAAAACATCACAATCCCTACAGCCCTCTTCAACTCAATTCCTTCCAAAAAGGATTTTTCCTCGCTAATATCCCAAGTCAAACAATGCATTAGGGATGAAATATCTGACCTTAAAAAGGACATTTCTGACATTGGCCACAGGGTGGAATCCCTTGAAAACACTCAAGACTCACACACAGAAGCCATTTCAGATCTGCAACATACTATTCAATCCCAAGGCGCAACTATCACTGAACTTGAAGATAAAATAGATGACGCCGAAAATCGTAATAGACGTCATAATATTAGGCTGAGAGGAATTCCTGAAATCATACCACCTGCGGATCTGGAACAATATCTTCAAGATTTTTTCAGCGCCTTAAAAAAAGAAGAGACCCAGTCTAAGATAGAAATAGATAGAGCCCACAGAGCCTTGCGACCGAAACCACAAACAGGAAAACCGCCAAGGGATGTCATAGTAAGAATTACCAACTTTCAGGTCAAGGAAGAGCTGATGAGACTAGCAAGGGAGCAGCAACCTCTTAGACATGAAAACACAGAAATACAAATGTTTGCAGATTTGTCGCAACGGACACTCTCTAAGCGGAGAGACCTTAAACCTCTCACAACCCAGCTGAGACAAATGAACATTCCTTATAGGTGGGGGTTTCCCTTTCAACTAGTAGTCCTCTGGAGAGGTAAACGATTTATCTGCACTTCTGTCAGGGAAATCCCTTCCATCTGTAGGGATCTAGATATACCAATTCCACAAGTAGAAGAGCTGGTCCCACCTCAGGAGGAGCAAACAAGACCTGGCAGATCTTCTCCTTTGCTGCAGAGAAGGGAATGGAGGCAAGTTCCTCAGAAGAAAGCAAGAAAATTTGCCACTGCTTCCGCATCCCGACCTGAAGACAAGGGGTGACAGTTAATCCGTTTTGGAAAACCTCCTTTTTATTACTGGCCTTGTTGCTCTTTGAGAGGCTGCACTTGAGATAAGGAGTCCTTCTTACCGGGCCCTTCTAGTTGGGTTGTAACCAGTTCAGGTTCTACAACAAATGGCTGACTGGTATTTATGTGCATTGTTGCCCACTTGTTCTACTTGTTTTACTTGTTTTACCACCAATACTGTTATTGCTGTTCATAAAACCTCATGTTTTGTTTTAGGTTACCTATGGTCATGAAGTCTAATGCAAATAAGTTTTGTGACCTCAATTGTTACAGGTTAACAGCAGATAGATGTTTTATTGCTCTCACTCAGACGGGAGGGTATCTCCTATAGAATAATTCAATGTTTAGTATATTATTATTATTAAGAATTGTCTTTAATTTTGTGTTTTTCTTTTTGTTCTTCTTTCCATTATTGTTTTCTAGTTATTTGTCTTATTTTTCTCACATGTGCTCACATCACAAACATGTAGTTCGTCCTAATACATCAAGCGCACTGGGGCTCCTGACACCACTCTAGGTTGATGAGTAATCACACACCTCAAGACCTTAGGGTCTTCACACAAAACACCAAAGGTCTCAATTGCCCTAACAAAAGAAGACTGGCCATATTAGACCTTCATAAGAGAGGAGGACATGTATTAATGCTACAAGAAACACATTTCAGAACTAAAAATGTGCCCAGATATTTCTCTCCTCATTATCCCCAACACTTTCACAGCACTAATCCCAATAAAAAAATTAATAGGGTTAGCATCCGTATCCACAAAAGTATACCCTTTATTAAAACACAAATTGTCACAGATAAGGAAGGAAGGTTTCTATGTGTTAAAGGCCTTTTGTATGGCAAGCCAGTGACCCTAGTAAACATATATGCCCCTAACTTACAACAGGATAAATTTGTCACCTCTATAACAGACTCAATCATAAAAGAGTCTAAAGGCTCTCTCATCCTGGCTGGGGATTTAAACCTCCCACTGGATCCCACAATTGATTGCTCAAATCCTGGTACTAGAGCTAGAACCCCCAATCTTAAAACTATTTGGCATAAACTCAAATTACTTGGGTTACACGATTCGTGGAGATATATCCATCCCCAAAAAACAGATTTCACATTCTTCTCGCACCCTAATCGCACTTACTCCAGGTTGGATTACATATTTGTGGACCATCTGGTCTTATCCCACACTAAGTCCTCCTCCATCTTGCACACATCCTGGTCTGACCACTCCCTAGTCACATGCACTATAAGATGGCCAACAGCACCCTTTAGAGCCTTCCAGTGGAGACTAGATGACTCATTGCTATTAGACCCAGCACAGGTAAAATTATTTTCAAAGCATATAAAAAGCTATTTTTCCTCAAACAACACGTCAGATGTTACTATGTCCACCCTGTGGGAGGCTCACAAGAGCACCATAAGAGGAGAGTTCATTAAAGCAAAAGCGCAAATTAACAGGAAAAATAGAGCTGAAATAGACACTTTAGCGAGAGAAATTACTAAATTAGATTATGCACACAAACTCAACCCAGCGAATAACGATATCTTAGAGAACTTAACAAAAAGCAGGGAGAAGTTAAACTCCATTCTACAAATTAATTAACAAAGGCAGCTACTTCACATACAACAAAGCTACTATAGGGAGGGAAACAAACCTGGGAAGTTATTAGCCAGAGCTTTAAAGACTCAGCAACAGAATACATATATTCACGCCATAAAATCACAACATGGCAAAAGCCTAGAAGATACCAATTCTATAGCTAAGGAATTCAAAGATTATTACCACAAACTTTATAACCTTTTCCCAAATAGGGACTACCAAACTTACCTTCTCTCATGCAATCAATATTTAGAGAACATTCCGATCCCACAACTAAGTACAGAACAATCCAAAAGATTAGAACTGCCCATTCAAACCACTGAAGTTGAGGAGGCGATAAAACAGTTGAAACAGGGTAAAGCACCAGGACCCGATGGTTTCACGGGTCTCTATTACAAAACATTTGCGAAACACTTAACCCCCTACTTAACATCCCTTTTCAACTCCATACCAGAACATTTATCATTCCCTGATAATATGTTACAGGCTAATATCACGGTTCTAGCTAAGCCAGGTAAACCCCCAAACTCCCTTGCAAATTTCAGGCCAATCTCGTTACTAAATATAGATCTTAAATTGTATGCCAAAATCCTGGCCACAAGGCTTAACCAAATTCTACCGACTCTGATCCACCAAGACCAGGTTGGGTTTGTGCCACATAGAGAGGCCAAGGATAATACGGTCAAGGTCCTTGATCTCTTGGAATATGTGACACAAAAAAGAATTCCAACTATATTTTTATCCACCGATGCCGAAAAGGCTTTTGACCGCCTTGATTGGACATACTTGTATACTACGTTGCAACACTTCCATTTCCCAGATTCTTTCATCCAAAAGATTTTGGCCCTGTATACTACCCCGTCAGCCCAGATTAAAATAAATGGCACTCTCTCAGATTCATTCGAAATACGGAATGGTTCTAGACAGGGTTGTCCTCTCTCCCCAATCCTTTTTATTCTTTCATTGGAACCGTTAGCTATTAAAATAAGATTGAACACCCAAATTAAAGGGATAGATATAGAAGATCAGTCACATAAATTAGCTATATACGCTGACGATATTCTCTTGACGCTCACCGACCCACTTCCCTCTCTAGAATTAGCTATCTCGGAACTGACACAATTTGGAGCTGTGTCTAACTTTTCGGTGAACATGACCAAATCGGAATACTTACCTATTAACCTTTCCCAACATTCCCTGGACACTTTAAAGACAACATGCCCCCTCAAACAGCAGATGAAATACTTAAAATACCTCGGGATACACATAACCCCAGATAAATCGGACTTACGCAAATATAACTATGGTGGGTTAATCGCAGAACTTCAGACCCTCACTAGCTCCTGGCTCCCAAAAAACATATCCTGGTTAGGTAGAATTCAGGTTACTAAAATGACACTACTACCGAAGATTTTATACATCCTTCAGACAGTCCCAATAGCTGGTATCCAAAGAGACCTCGTTACATTACAAAAAATAATAAATGATTACATCTGGAGACGTAGGCCTCCACGAATTAATAAAAATACATTATTCCAAATCCCCTCTGAAGGAGGCCTGGGTGTTCCACACTTGCTCTCATATAAATTGGCAATCTCCTTACAAAGGATCTCAGACTGGTGTAAATTTGAGGGACCTAATTCCAGAAGATGGATACAAATTGAAAATGCCTTGACCACATCACATGACCTGAGTATTATAAGCTGGAATCCAGCATTCTTTACTACATTCCCTATATCATCCTCCTCAATTACTAATGAAACCTGGTCAGATTGGAGGAAACTATGTACTCCACAGAACAAAATCTCCTCCAGGTACTCCCCACTTACTACTCTCTTAAATAACCCAGAATTTAAACCTGGCATGTCTTTGGAACAAGGTCCCCATTTGGATCTTATACAACACCTTCCCATATACTTACTAACAGATAGCGCTAATAATATCAAATCTAAACAACAACTTGAAGCACTGGGGCACCCTTTTCTGTCCTCTTGGTTCAGGATTCACCAACTAAGGCATTACATAACTTCACATAAATGCAAAAAAGACCTCACACGGCCCCTCTCGATATTTGAGCAACTTTGTATTCCTAAAAAGGAAATAACCCGCGTGATATCTAAACTATATAAACTCATTTTGTCTAATACTTTCCCGCATTTCCCAACATACACCAAACGATGGGATAGGGAACTCAACATCAATACCACTCCAAAAACTTGGCTCCGAAGATTCACGAATCTCTCCCATTCAGGGCATTCAGCCCAAGCAAAAGAAACAAACATCAAAATATTTATGAGATGGTATATGACCCCAGCTAGAATCAAACATATCTACAAAAAGTCCCCGGGCACTTGCTGGAGAGGATGTTTGAGGGAGGGTCATATCTCACACATTTGGTGGGAATGCACTTACATTAAAGAATTCTGGTCAAAGGTCTTTAGGGACATCAATAAAGTTTTAAGCACACACATCTCACCCGACCCAGACATAATTATGCTTAGTCACCCACCCCCTATTGCATGCAAAATAAGAAAACATTTATTTCAAATCATGCTCAATTCAGCCAATCAACTGATTCCAAAAATGTGGAAATCAGTGCGAACACCAACCATATCAGAATGGAAACACCTAGTTGATAAGAATCTGACATTGGAAAGATTTTATTATTTTAAACTAGGCCAATTGTCTTTATTCCATGATATGCAGTTCTTATGGGAATCTTACACTTACAGTGGTAGGCAAGCAATATAGGGTCAGAGTATACAACCACACACAGCGGTTCATATGAGTAATATTCTACCTCATCACTAATGCGACGAACAAATAATACAAAGCACAGTGAGACTTCTTTTATTTCCTCTTTCTTTCTTTTATTTTTCAGGCTATTAATAACATAGTTTATTAGTTTATTGTTATGAAATTGTTATATATAACTAAACCACATGTGACAAAGCTTTACTATTTGTAGTTATAAGTAACTTTCCGTATTCAATAGAGATTTAAAGTCCTTTTGCTCAATCTCAAAGACACTGGGGGTAAACCCACACATTTTTCATTCTGTTATATTAAGACTCATGGAACCCCCAGGATTACAGCTTTTATGAGAAGAAAATAAAGCCTTGGGGTAATAAGGGAGACATTTTTTGTGAGAGTTACAACTGTAAATTGTGTCATATGTCACTTGCATTCTGTTGATTTTACACCACTTGCAGGTGGTTGATGTACTAGTAAACATTCTGTACAAAACAAACTAATAAAAATAAAATAATTAAAAAAAATGTGTAGAACACTTGCAAGAGATTTCCATTTTTCAAAATATCTACCGATTAAGGGCAACCCAGAAGTACTGATTAACCGTAATACCTGTAACCAATGGCAAACAAAGGAATTAACACCTTTATCAAATAGTAGATATAGAAAGAAATATTATACAAGATTTTGACTACCTGAAAAATAAATATAGTTGTTCAAATAAACAGTTCTACATATATCTTCAGCTTAGACACTATTGTAACAACTTAGGAAACTCCATATACGAATATGATAAATGGGATATTCTAAAACCTAGTATTACCTTATTTTCCTCTGGTATTACTTCGGGCTCAATTTTATATAACATTGTTAACAACCATAAAAAAAAAACATTTTATATATAAATCCATAAATAAATGGTTAAAATCATGCCCGAAAGTAATACTACAAAAGAATCCTTTCGATCTAGCATGAAAAGAACTAGAAAAGCAACCTTTATGTCAAGATGGAGAGAATCTCAAACAAAAATACTATATCACACATATTTAACACCATATGGAATGTCTAAATGGAAAAACTCCAATGATAATTTCTGTAAAAAAATTAGATTCAGTTGTGCAGATATGGTACATTGTGTTTTTTCTTGCCCTAAAGTTAAAAGTTACTGGTTAAAAATAACATATTGGTTAAAAAAAAAAAGTACAATAAAAATAACCCGGAGGCCATTGACATTTTATTTCTCCTAAAAGGAGATACATTTGGTAAGTTAAAGGGATATTCCAACCAAATTTGAAAACCACATGAGTGCATTTCGGTATTGAACAGACGCAATTTTGTAATATACTTGCATTAGCGAAAATGCTTCTAATAAAAGCTATAGCTGTTTCAAAAGTGTATTTAAGTATGCACCGTGCACCAGCATTTTAAACACAGCACTTGCTCAGAGAGCCTAAGGTGCTTGTACCATCTGGTAAAGACTACGGCCTAGATTTGGAGTTTGGCGGTAAAAGGGCTGTTAACGCTCCGCGGGCTTTTTTCTGGCCGCACCATAAAATTAACTCTGGTATCGAGAGTTCAAACAAATGCTGCGTTAGGCTCCAAAAAAGGAGCGTAGAGCATTTTTACCGCAAATGCAACTCTCGATACCAGAATTGCTTACGGACGCGGCCAGCCTCAAAAACGTGCTCGTGCACGATTCCCCCATAGGAAACAATGGGACTGATTGAGCTGAAAAAAAACCTAACACCTGCAAAAAAGCAGCGTTCAGCTCCTAACGCAGCCCCATTGTTTCCTATGGGGAAACACTTCCTACGTCTGCACCTAACACTCTAACATGTACCCCGAGTCTAAACACCCCTAACCTTACACTTATTAACCCCTAATCTGCTGCCCCCACTATCGCTGACCCCTGCATATTTTTTTTAACCCCTAATCTGCCGCTCCGTAAACCGCCGCAACCTACGTTATCCCTATGTACCCCTAATCTGCTGCCCTAACATCGCCGACCCCTATATTATATTTATTAACCCCTAATCTGCCCCCCTCAACGTCGCCGACACCTGCCTACACTTATTAACCCCTAATCTGCCGAGCGGACCTGAGCGCTACTATAATAAAGTTATTAACCCCTAATCCGCCTCACTAACCCTATCATAAATAGTATTAACCCCTAATCTGCACTCCCTAACATCGCCGACACCTACCTTCAATTATTAACCCCTAATCTTCCGAGCGGAGCTCACCGCTATTCTAATAAATGTATTAACCCCTAACGCTAAGTCTAACCCTAACACTAACACCCCCATAACTTAAATATAATTTACATCTAACGAAATTAATTAACTCTTATTAAATAAATGATTCCTATTTAAAGCTAAATACTTACCTGTAAAATAAATCCTAATATAGCTACAATATAAATTATAATTACATTGTAGCTATTTTAGGATTAATATTTATTTTACAGGCAACTTTGTAATTATTTTAACCAGGTACAATAGCTATTAAATAGTTAAGAACTATTTAATAGTTACCTAGTTAAAATAATAACAAATTTACCTGTAAAATAAATCCTAACCTAAGATATAATTAAACCTAACACTACCCTATCAATAAAATAATTAAATAAACTACCTACAATTACCTACAATTAACCTAACACTACACTATCAATAAATTAATTAAACACAATTGCTACAAATAAATACAATTAAATAAACTAGCTAAAGTACAAAAAATAAAAAAGAACTAAGTTACAAAAAATAAAAAAATATTTACAAACATAAGAAAAATATTACAACAATTTTAAACTAATTACACCTACTCTAAGCCCCCTAATAAAATAACAAAGTCCCCCAAAATAAAAAATTCCCTACCCTATTCTAAATTAAAAAAGTTACAAGCTCTTTTACCTTACCAGCCCTGAACAGGGCCCTTTGCGGGGCATGCCCCAAGAATTTCAGCTCTTTTGCCATGCCCCAAGAATTTCAGCTCTTTTGCCTGTAAAAGAATAAATACAATACCCCCCCCAACATTACAACCCACCACCCACATACCCCTAATCTAACCCAAACCCCCCTTAAATAAACCTAACACTAAGCCCCTGAAGATCTTCCTACCTTGTCTTCACCATACCAGGTTCACCGATCCGTCCTGGCTCCAACATCTTCATCCAACCCAAGCGGGGGTTGGCGATCCATCATCCGGTGCTGAAGAGGTCCAGAAGAGGCTCCAAAGTCTTCCTCCTATCCGGCAAGAAGAGGACATCCGGACCGGCAAACATCTTCTCCAAGCGGCATCTTTGATCTTCTTCCATCCGGTGCGGAGCGGGTCCATCTTGAAGCAGGCGACGCGGATCCATCCTCTTCTTCCGTTGTCTCCCGACTAATGACGGTTCCTTTAAGGGACGTCATCCAAGATGGCGTCCTTCGAATTCCGATTGGCTGATAGGATTCTATCAGCCAATCGGAATTAAGGTAGGAATTTTCTGATTGGCTGATGGAATCAGCCAATCAGAATCAAGTTCAATCCGATTGGCTGATCCAATCAGCCAATCAGATTGAGCTCGCATTCTATTGGCTGTTCCGATCAGCCAATAGAATGCGAGCTCAATCTGATTGGCTGATTGGATCGGCCAATCGGATTGAACTTGATTCTGATTGGCTGATTCCATCAGCCAATCAGAAAATTCCTACCTTAATTCCGATTGGCTTATAGAATCCTATCAGCCAATCGGAATTCGAGGGACGCCATCTTGGATGACGTCCCTTAAAGGAACCGTCATTAGTCGGGAGACAACGGAAGAAGAGGATGGATCCGCGTCGCCTGCTTCAAGATGGACCCGCTCCGCACCGGATGGAAGAAGATCGGAGATGCCGCTTGGAGAAGATGTTTGCCGGTCCGGATGTCCTCTTCTTGCCGGATAGGAGGAAGACTTTGGAGCCTCTTCTGGACCTCTTCAGCACCGGATGATGGATCGCCAACCCCCGCTTGGGTTGGATGAAGATGTTGGAGCCAGGACGGATCGGTGAACCTGGTATGGTGAAGACAAGGTAGGAAGATCTTCAGGGGCTTAGTGTTAGGTTTATTTAAGGGGGGTTTGGGTTAGATTAGGGGTATGTGGGTGGTGGGTTGTAATGTTGGGGGGGGGGTATTGTATTTATTCTTTTACAGGCAAAAGAGCTGAAATTCTTGGGGCATGCCCCGCAAAGGGCCCTGTTCAGGGCTGGTAAGGTAAAAGAGCTTGTAACTTTTTTAATTTAGAATAGGGTAGGGAATTTTTTTATTTTGGGGGCCTTTGTTATTTTATTAGGGGGCTTAGAGTAGGTGTAATTAGTTTAAAATTGTTGTAATATTTTTCTTATGTTTGTAAATATTTTTTTATTTTTTGTAACTTAGTTCTTTGTTATTTTTTGTACTTTAGCTAGTTTATTTAATTGTATTTATTTGTAGCAATTGTGTTTAATTAATTTATTGATAGTGTAGTGTTAGGTTAATTGTAGGTAATTGTAGGTAGTTTATTTAATTATTTTATTGATAGGGTAGTGTTAGGTTTAATTATATCTTAGGTTAGGATTTATTTTACAGGTAAATTTGTTATTATTTTAACTAGGTAACTATTAAATAGTTCTTAACTATTTAATAGCTATTGTACCTAGTTAAAATAAATACCAAGTTGCCTGTAAAATAAATATTAATCCTAAAATAGCTATAATATAATTATAATTTATATTGTAGCTATATTAGGATTTATTTTACAGGTAAGTATTTAGCTTTAAATAGGAATAATTTATTTAATAAGAGTTAATTTATTTTGTTAGATGTAAATTATATTTAAGTTAGGGGGGTGTTAGTGTTAGGGTTAGACTTAGCTTTAGGGGTTAATCAATTTATTAGAATAGCGGTGAGCTCCGGTCGTCAGATTAGGGGTTAATAATTGAAGTTAGGTGTCGGCGATGTTAGGGAGGGCAGATTAGGGGGTTAATACTATTTATTATAGGGTTAGTGAGGCGGGTTAGGGGTTAATAACTTTATTATAGTAGCGCTCAGGTCCGCTCGGCAGATTAGGGGTTAATAAGTGTAGGCAGGTGTCGGCGACGTTGAGGGGGGCAGATTAGGGGTTAATAAATATAATATAGGGGTCGGCGGTGTTAGGGGTAGCAGATTAGGGGTACATAGGGATAACGTAGGTGGCGGCGCTTTGCGGTCGGAAGATTAGGGGTTAATTATTTTAAGTAGCTGGCGGCGACGTTGTGGGGGGCAGGTTAGGGGTTAATAAATGTAATACAGGGGTCGGCGGGGTTAGGGGCAGCAGATTAGGGGTACATAAGTATAACGTAGGTGGCGGTCGGCAGATTAGGGGTTAAAAATTTTAATCGAGTGGCGGCGATGTGGGGGGGCCTCGGTTTAGGGGTACATAGGTAGTTTATGGGTGTTAGTGTACTTTAGGGTACAGTAGTTAAGAGCTTTATGAACCGGCGTTAGCCAGAAAGCTCTTAACTCCTGCTATTTTCAGGCGGCTGGAATTTTGTCGTTAGAGCTCTAACGCTCACTTCGGAAACGACTCTAAATACCGGCGTTAGAAAGATCCCATTGAAAAGATAGGATACGCAAATGGCGTAGGGGGATCTGCGGTATGGAAAAGTCGCGGCTGAAAAGTGAGCGTTAGACCCTTTAATCACTGACTCCAAATACTAGCGGGCGGCCAAAACCAGCGTTAGGAGCCTCTAACGCTGGTTTTGACGGCTACCGCCGAACTCCAAATCTAGGCCTACATTTGTTAATTGCTGACATGATACAAGCCCGGTGATGATCTGAGCAGCTGCATTATTTAAAAGGTTGGTGCACTGAGAATATCTAGCTATGCTTCACATGCAGATGCAGAGAAAAATGTTAACACTAAAACAGTGATAACTTTTACTAGAAGCATTTTTGCTAATACATGTATATTGCAAATATCTTTCTATTCAAAGATATAATTAATCTATGTGCATTTAAATTTTGACTGGAATGTCCCTTTAACCAGGTCCTTAAATACTGTTATTTTGATAGGAATAAACTTAATTTTCAAAGAGCGGATTTAAAAAAGACTGCAAGTTTTCGAGTATTCCTAAGAAGTCTACACCAACAAATGATTTTAGAACAGTAAGATGTAAATGTACAATCAGAAAAACACGTTATAAGATTCTTTGGGAAGTGTGAACTATATATAAAGTCCCTAAATGTATCAGTACAACAAATGATAGTTAAAGGATGACTTTCTGTTATAATTTTTAAGCTAAACAACTAACATATTAAAGTTAATAAACATTAATTAAAACCTACTGACCTATATTTTCTCCAAAACGAAGTTTCATAACGTTCTAAAAGTTATATCTTTTATTCGCCGATGATGTCACGTTATCCTGCCCACTATTTTCAGCACTGCATGTTCAAAATACTTAAACTATGTGTTTAAAGCGCCATTTTGAAACCTAGGTATTGTAAACGGATTGGTACAGAGCAAAGGATACCCACGGAGTGGGTTTGGAAAACAATTAAATTTGCAGACAAGATTTCTGATATACGGTAGAGATATGTTAATGAAATGCTATTGATAAAAAGTGTATTTGGGGTAGTTAATTAGTAACAGGCATAGAAAATATTTACTTACAGTGGCCCTTTAAAATGTTTGCTAATACACTATTTATTCAGGAAAAAACAGCTTACAGGGAATTGGGTATTTTAACAAGTGGGCTGATGTCATGGGGAGGGTAGAGAGGCAGAGGAGAAGGTTTTATTTTTTACCTCAGAGCCCTGGGGAAGCTGTTTTTTTGTTTTTTTTCTCTCTACTCTTACTAAAAGATGATGGTAGGATATGAAATGATACATTTTTTGTTGGAAGAAAAATTGTATAGTTTGTTAATACATTTTTAGATTTAAAATATAACAGGTGTTAGAGTTTTCAGTTAGCCATATATTCAAATGCATAGAAAGGAAAATATATTAATTTATATAAAGATATGAAAAAGCTAAACCATACGATGCATTTCAGAGTCCATTGGTGCTATATAGGATCATATAGTATAAGTTATTTTTCTATATACAACGCTGTATAATATATCATGATGAATATATGTTTTTTTAATATCTTGTAATATTAAAATTAAACACCTTAAATAAATAATAAAAAAGAAAGGGAAAAGAAAAAGGAAAGGGGGGAGAAGGGGAAAGAGACTCGTTACAAAAAAAAAAAAACAAGAATGGAGAAGAAGATCCGGTGCTCCGTATTATTTTCTAATTTTCCTTGGGGCCGCACTGTGAGCATGGATCAGATAGCGGAGTGCCTGCTCTGGATTGGAGGGTTGCACACACGCACACCCACCTGATCATCCAATGAGCATATGGACTGGCTCCAATGGACAGCAGACCCCATACGGCACAGAACTGGGCAGCTCTATGGAGACAAGCAGCTCGAAGCTCAGAGATCCGCCATTGGAATCGTGAAACCTGAGGCGCCAGGTAAGAAAGACTGCCTTGTTACCCATAATAACACACTTGAAGGAGAGTATTTGAAAGTTATAACCTGGTGTATTTACCCAAGGACCTAGTGTTAAGGCAAGTTAAATAATGCACAATTTGGGACAAGTGAGAGTTATTTTCCTAGAGAGCTCACAGTATACCTGAAGCCTATAGGAAATAGTCTGTGTGTGATGTTAAGCCCTGTTTTTTTATATATCTGAAGAAGGATAATAAGACCAAAGAGATTGTGATTTTTCACTTATATTAATTATTTTGGGAGGGTTTTCTCTGCCTAGGCATACAAAATTCTGCTATTGACTGTATATTAGAAGATATTTAGGACTTATGAAATGCTTGCTGGAGCTGCATCTCCAGAATATATGTATTAACGCAAAGCTGCATCTCCAAACCATGGTATATCTATTTTTTATTTTTCTCCCTCTTACACATCAGTGGAGCTGTGTCTCCTTTTTAACATAAAGGTTGATTACTTATGCAAATTGCTTTTTCTTTTTGTTTGCTGTCTCTACCATTTTAATAAAAAAAAAACTGAATACAAAAAAAAAAAGAAAATGTGCAGCAGTTGTCTCTTCTCCTGGGATCTCTAGCTCAAGCTCTTCCACTGCAGTTATACGGCCCCCCTGGCAGCTCCTTCCAAGCACTTAAGACAATGTGTGGGCCTCTGGGTTCACTTGCTCTTCCACAATTTGCAGCTTTTCATTCACCACTCCCTGGCAGTCTCTGCACTGGTGCTTAATGCTGATTATGGTGCAATAGCATAATGGTGACTCTTACTCAGGCCTCCATGATTTCATCCCATAGTCTACTTCTAAAGTTGCTGGCCAAATCAGGCCTCTCTAATTGTGGGTCTCTCTGCACATATGCCTCTATTAGAGCCAATTTCTTGACCTTATTATACTGCTACTCCCTCTTCTTGGGTTTGTGAGGCTGCCCAGCAGATTCGTACCTTCCTGTCTGTGATAAGGGGCCAGCCCTCTCTCCATAGTCCTCCTTAACCTCCCCCACCCTCTATAGACACACACAACACTCCCTTTGACTCTACTCTAGTTCTTACTAGCTTAGGATGGGACACTCTAACTTGCCCCTCCCTCCCCTCTGCACCTATCCCACTAGGTTGCATGAAGCCACCACCACCCTTTACTCTATCCCTCCTTCCTTCCTATCCTCCTAGCTACCTCATGACCTAACCTTAACTGGCCACATCTAATATCCCTGCTAGCAACAAACACTGCACTCACACCCCCTCACCCCCTCACTTTAATGTTATCCATAACTAAACACAAAACACTCTATAAAATAAAAATGTGTAGGTTTTAGTGTTAGTATAGGTTTTTTTATTTTGGGGTGGGCTATTTTTTTTTAAACAAGACTTTAGTTTTAGTATAAGCTTAACTGTTTGGGGTGTTTTATTTTTGGTAGTGATTTTCTTTGGTAATATTTTTACATTTTCTGTAACTTAGGGGTTGTTAGGTTAGGGGTATGGGGGGTAGCTGTTATGGATTTAAGTAGTGAAGAGGTCGTTTGCAATGGGGGTATTGGCGGTTTAAGAGTGAATAGGTTTGGGTATTTTGATTTGGAGGATATTGGTGGTTTAGGGGTTATTAGGTCAGGGGGTGTTTGAAATGGAAGGTATTTTCAGTTTAGGGGTTAATAGGTTAAGGAGTTTATTGTGGTGGGGTATTGGTGGATTAGGGGTTAAATAGAGAAGTGAGTTTATTGCAGTGGGGTGTTGGTGGGTTAGGGGTAAATACGTATATTTATTAGGTTGTGTGTTATATATTACAAAGGGATCCTTTAATTTATATTGTCAATGTCGGTAGTTATGCTGGTTGGAATATTTCACCAGCATTTCCATCCATATAGTTAACCACATCTCAGCAATACTGTCTTTAAACAATGATGTCGGTAGCTTAGAATATTTCCCTGGCTTGCTCAACATCACTGGGGATCCCTTTTAGAATTGCAGGACTTTTGATCATCAGGACCAAAGAACTATGCATTCTTCATTTGCATCCACACCCATTTTTATACATGCTATATACAGTATATATAGTGCTACAGAATTTGGTGGCACTATACAAATAAATGATAATAATAATAATAATAATAATAATAATAATAATAATAATAATAATAATAATAATAATAATAATAATAATAATAATATATACTGTATATATATATATTTATATATATATATATGTAAATAAATAAATATATATTATTATCTTAGGCCACAATAATATTTTTTGTTTTGGCAATGGTATTATGACCATATATAATTATTTCTCAGTCTATTTATTAGAATGCAACCAGAAAATACAGGATATTTGTATGAAGTATTAAAAATAAAAAAAATCTGACTTCCCCTTACACTATGAGCAATAGCAGGAACCTGGCTCTCGTAAACCTAAATGGATTTGAACCCTAATTAATGTCATTGCTAACACCTGTATTTGTCCAACTATTTCATGTCAAAATGACTGTTGTGAAAAAGGTCTATTGCACCAGGTTTGTGCAAGAAATACTTGAGCATTACATACAAATTTGGTATGAGTTAAAATCATTGGAAGCTTGCTAATACGAACAAATTCAATTACAGAATTCCATTCAAAATGCCAAAGATCACAGAATTTGACAGACATAAACTCATTATTTTGCATCAGCAAGGCCACTCTCAAAGGGAAATCAGCAAACAAGCTGGATACTCAAGATGTGGTATTCAAGCTGTTTTTAAGAAATCAGAAGAACCAGAAAAGGTCAAGGACAAAAAAGAACTAGAAGGCCAAGAAAACTTTCAAAATCTGATGAGAAGTTTCTCAGAGTTTCTTCTTTAAGATACTGGAAGAAATCCGACAAGTACCTGGCTCAGCATCTGGCAGCTTCATCGAGATGCCAAGTTGACCCTTCTTTAGTTCAAAGAAGCTTGATCAGGAATGGTCTTTGTGGAAGGGTAGCAGCTAAGAAACCACTTTTATGGAAGGGGAACAGGGTGAAAAGGCTAAGATATGTTAAAGCTCACAAAGATTGGAATGATCAGTGGAAAAGAGTATTATGGAGTGATGAATCCAAGTTTGACATTTTTGGGTCCAATCGTCAACATGGAAGAATGGGTGCTTGCGACCTTCAGTGAAACATGGTGGAGGGTCTGTCCTTGCTTGCTGCATTTCTGGCATTGGTGTGGGTGATATTGTCCTAATTGTTAAGATCATGAGTGCTTAAAAAGACAGGTTTTAATTCATCATGCCATTCCTTCTGGAAACTGCTTGATTGGTAATGGTTTTATTTTTCAGCTTTATAACAATCCAAAGCACCCTGCTAATGCAGTGAAATCATATTTGGAAAGAAGTTAAACAGCTGATAAAAGACTGACAGTCATAGACTGGCTCCCATATAGTTCAGACCTGAATGGGATCACCTGTACAGAGAATGAAATAAAAGAAAACCAAAATGTTAAAAAAGAACTCTGGGAAGTCCTGAAAGAAGCCTGGTATAATATACCAGAAGATTACTTGAGAAAATTTGGGACAGTCTCCCCAAAAGAGTTCAAGATGTGCTTAGTGCCATGGGAGGTCACACTAAATAATGACTTTTTCCTGAAGAAGCAATTTTGTGTGTTTTTTATATTTTGTGTACATACTTCCTGTATTTTTGTTTGTATCTTAATAATGAGACCGAACAATAAATATGTATGATCATTAAACCTATGGTGGCTGCTAAAAAATCTAATGGTGGTCTAAGATTTTTGCACAGTACTGTATGTATGTATGTACAGTGGAGCAAAAAAAGTATTTAGTCAGCCACCAATTATGCAAGTTCTCCCACTTAAGAAGATGAGAGAGGAATGTTATTTTCATCATAGGTATACCTCAACTATGAGAGACAAAATGCGGAAACAAATCCAGACAATCACATTGTCTGATTTGGAAAGAATGTATTTGCATATTATGGTGGAAAATAAGTATTTGGTCACCTACAAACAAGCAAGATTTCTGGCTCTCACAGACCTGTATCTTCTTCTTTAAGAGGCTCCTCTGTCCTCCACTCACTACCTGTATTAATGGCACCTGTTTGAACTTGTTATCAGTATAAAGTATAAAGACACCTGTCCACAACCTCAAACAGTCACACTCCAAACCCCACTATGGTGAACACCAAAGAGCTTTTGAAAAATTGTAGACCTGCACCAGGCTGGGAAGACTGAATCTGCAATAGACAAGCAACTTGGTGTGAAGAAATCAACTGTGGGAGCAATAATTAGAAAATGGAAGACATACAAGACCACTGATAATCTCCCTCAATCTGGGGCTCCACGCAAGATCTCACCCTGTGGGGTCAAAATGATCACAAGAACAGTGAGCAAACATCCCAGAACCACACGGGGGGACCTAGTGAATGACCTGCAGAGAGCTGGGACCAACGTAATAAAGGCTACCATCAGTAACAGACTACACCGCCAGGGACTCAGATCCTGCAGTGCCAGACATGTCCCCCTGCTTAAGCCAGTACATGTCCGGGCCCATCTGCAGTATGCTAGAGAGCATTTGGATGATCCAGAAGTGGATTGGGAGAATGTCATATGGTCAGATGAAACAAAAGTAGTACTGTTTGGTAGAAACACAACTTTTCATGTTTGGAGGAGAGAGAATGCTGAGTTGCAACCAAAGAACACCATACCTAATGTGAAGCATGGGGGTGGCAACATCATGCTTTGGGGCTGTTTCTCTGCAAATGGAACAGGACGACTGATCTGTGTACATGAAAGAATGAATGGGGCCATGTATCGTGAGAATGTGAGTGCAAACCTCCTTCCATCAGCAAGGGCATTGAAGATGAAATGTGGCTGGGTCTTTCAGCATTACAATGATCCCAAACACACCACCCGGGCAACAAAGGAGTGGCTTCGTAAGAAGCATTTCAAGGTCCTGGAGTGGCCTAGCCAGTCTCCAGATCTCAACCCCATAGAAAACCTTTGGAGGGAGTTGAAAGTCCATGTTGCCCAGCGACAGCCCCAAAACATCACTGCTCTATAGGAGATCTGCATGCAGGAATGGGCCAACATACCAGCAACAGTGTGTGACAACCTTGTAAAGACTTACAGAAAACGTTTGACCTCTGTCATTGCCAACAAAGGATATATAGTAAAGTATTGAAATTAACTTTTGATATTGAGCAAATACTAATGGCGAGATAACGAGTTTTGCGTTAACAGGGGTGCGTTGCTAACGAGCATTTTTTTTAATGCTCCCTTAAGACAACGCTGGTATTACAGGTTTTTGTTAGCTGCAAAAATGTGAGCGTAGAGCAAAATTTAGCTCCACATCTCACCTCAATACCAGCGCTGCTTAGGGTAGTGGTAAGATGGCTAAACGTGCTCGTGTACGATGTCCCCATAGAAATCAATGGGGCGGATTCAGCTGAAAAAAACCTAACACCTGCAAAAAAGCAGCGTTCAGCTCCTAACGCAGCCCCATTGATTCCTATGGGGAAAGGAATTTTATGTCTACACCTAACACCCTAACATGAACCCCGAGTCTAAACACCCCTAATCTTACACTTATTAACCCCTAATCTGCCATCCCCGACATCATCGCCAATAAAACATTATAATTATTAACCCCTAATCTGCCGCTTCGGACACCGCCGCCACCTACATTATCCCTATGAACCCCTAATCTGCTGCCCCCAACATCTCAAACCCTACATTATATATATTAACCCTTAATCTGCCCACCCAACGTGCTGCAACCTACCTACATTTATTAACCCCTAATCTGCTGCCGCCAACGTCGACGCCACTATAATAAAGTTATTAACCCCTAAACCTAAGTCTAACCCTAACACCCCCCTAATTTAAATATAATTTAAATAAATGTAAATAAAATAACTACAATTAAATAAATGATTCCTATTTAAAACTAAATACCTACCTATAAAATAAACCCTAAGCTAGCTACAATATAACTAATACTTACATTGTAGCTAGTTTAGGATTTATTTTTATTTTACAGCCAACTTTGTATTTATTTTAACTAGGTACAATAGTTATTAAATAGTTATTAACTATTTAATAGCTACCTAGTTAAAATAAGTACAAATTTACCTGTAAAATAAATCCTAACCTAAATTGCAATTACACCTAACACTACACTATCATTAAATAAATTACCTAAACTAACTACAAATAACTACAATTAAATTAAATAAACTATAGTATGAAAAATAAAATACACTAACTTACAGAAAATAAAAACATTATTACAAGAATTTAAAACTAATTACACCTACTCTAATCCCTCTAATAAAATAAAAAAGCCCCCCAAAATAAAAAAATTCCCTACCCTATACTACATTACAAATAGCCCTTAAAAGGGCATTTTGAGGGGCATTGCCCCAAAGTAATCAGTTCTTTTACCTATAAAAAAAAATACAATACCCCCCCAACATTAAAACCCACCACCCACACACCCAACCCTACTCTAAAACCCACCCAATCCCCCCTTAAAAAAACCTAACACTACCCCCTTAAAGATCACCCTATCTTGAGACGTCCTGACCCAGCCGGGCACAAGTGGACCTCCAGGGGGGCAGAAGTCTTCATCCGATCCGGGCAATAGAGGTCCTGCAAGGGGCAGAAGTCTTCATCCAGACGGCATCTTCTATCTTCATCCAACCGGAGCGGAGCTGGTCCATCTTCAATCCAGCCGGCATGTAGTATCCTCTTCAAATGAAGTCCAAGCGAAGAATGAAGGTTCCTTTAAATGACGTCATCCAAGATGGCGTCCCTTGAATTCCGATTGGCTGATAGGATTCTATCAGCCAATCGGAATTAAGGTAGGAAAAATCCTATTGGCTGATGCAATCAGATAATAGGATTGAGCTTGCATTCTATTAGCTGATTGGAACAGCCAATAGAATGTGAGGTCAATCCTATTGGCTGATTGGATCAGCCAATCTGATTGAACTTCAATCCTATTGGCTGATTGCATCAGCCAATAGGATTTTTCCTTCCTTAATTCCGATTGGATGATAGAATTCTATCAGCCAATCGGAATTGAAGGGACGCCATCTTGGATGACGTAATTTAAAGGAACCTTCATTCTTCAGTTGGAGGTAGAACGAAGAGGATGCTCTGTATCGGATGTCTTCAAGATGGAGCCGCTCCTCGTCAGATGGAAGAAGATAGAAGATGCCGCTTGGATGAAGACTTCTGCCCATCTGGAGGACCTGTCTTCTGCCCAGGTTCAATGAAGACTTTTGCCAGGATCGGATGAAGACTTCTGCCCGGCTGGGTGAAGACGGCTCAAGGTAGGGTGATCTTCAAGGGGTTAGTGTTAGTTTTTTTTTAAGGGGGATTGGGTGGGTTTTAGAGTAAGGTTGGGTGTGTGGGTGGTGGGTTTTAATGTTGGGGGGTTGCATTTCTTTTTTTACAGGTAACAGAGCTGATTACTTTGGGGCAATGCCCCGCAAAAGCCCTTTTAAGGGCTATTTGTAATTTAGTATAGGGTAGGGAATTTTATTATTTTGGGGGGCTTTTTTATTTTATTAGGCGGCTTAGATTAGGTATAATTAGTTTAAACTTCTTGTAATTTTTTATTTTCTGTAATTTAGTGTTTATTTTTGTACTTTAGTTTATTTTATTTTATTGTATTTAATTTTAGATCACTGTAGTTAATTAATTTGCAGACCCACATTTGCAGCTGACACTGCTCTCTGCATCAGCTGACTTAAAGTATACTCACAACAAGTCTAAGGAACATTCACAGACCCACATTTGCAGCTGACACTGCTCTCTGCATCAGCTGACTTAAAGTATACTCACAACAAGTCTAAGGAACATTCACAGACCCACATTTGCAGCTGACACTGCTCTCTGCATCAGCTGACTTAAAGTATACTCACAACAAGTCTAAGGAACATTCACAGAGCCACATTTGCAGCTGACACTGCTCTCTGCATCAGCTGACTTAAAGTATACTCACAACAAGTCTAAGGAACATTCACAGACCCACATTTGCAGCTGACACTGCTCTCTGCATCAGGTAGTTACAGGAAGATAGTTACCCTCCCACCCTGCCCCTCACCCCACCCACCCCAGGTTCATTCCCCCATTTATAGATAGTCTCCCACACACCTTTCATTCTCCCAAACTGACAGCTGCAAACACTAATCAGCTCATCCTTCCATTCACTTAACCCTTTAGAATACATACCCTCTCTCCCTACAAATAGCTATATATCCCACGCCAATAGTGTGTGAATATATATGTGTATGTGTGTGTATGTATGTATACATATATATATTTCTTTTTTATATTGTACTATTCTTGATTTATTTTCACCTACACATCTCATAGCACTAACATGTATCAAAATATGACCATACTGATATTCGTGACAACTGTTTTCTCACTCCAATTTTGTTCACTTCATTACCGCCATAATCACCCACCTCAAACTGGAAAACAAATTATCATACACCATGGCCTGCTCTGTTGCTGTAACTTATCTGCTGAGTGCTGGTGGAGAGTTATAAAAAATAGCCCTCCTACCCCCACCACACAAAATTATAAAGTATGCCATTCACTATATAGCCAAACAAAAACTATGTCCAAATTCCTATTCGTTATGCTACTTGCCCTTGCAAATGATGTAGAGTCTAACCCTGGTCCACCAGCAAATTCCATTCCTAGCCTTCCAGCTAAAAAAGGCCTCTCCTTTGTGCACTGTAATATACGCAGCTTATTTCCAAAAATCGATGCACTGCAAGCTTGGTGTTTACAATACAAGCCAAAAATCATTGTTATCTCTGAATCATGGCTAACTGCAAAAATACCTGACTCTGCCATTGCAATACCTGGGTATTCATGCCATAGAATTGACAGAGCAAAGAGAGGAGGCGGCATTGTAATTTATGTTGACAACTCCACAAAGTTCACCCCCATACAAAAATCTAGCTCTCCTGCCACCTTTGATTTCCTTTCTGGCAAAATTGAGATCCCGTGCAGTAAATCAATTGTTGTTGCAGGAATCTACCGCCCACCAAGCTCCCCTGTGCATTCCATTTCGGACATAGCACAGCTCCTTAGTGAATCTATAACTCAAAACCCAAAAAGTGAAATTTTGGTTTTTGGAGATTTTAACATTGATTGGCTGAATCCAAAAAATAACAGTTGTCGCTCGCTGTTTAAATCTTTGCAGCTAACGCAATTAATCTCCTTCCCAACTCGCATAAACATCAAAAACCATAATCATACCCTGCTCGACTGGATTATCTCCACTTCTCCCGACCGAATCCAGGAGGCAGGTGTTCTCCCTAACAATTTCAGTGACCACTGCTTAGTGTACTGCGTGCGCAAAATAAAGGCAACTAAATCCTCTCCCAAGGTTAAAATCACCAGGTCCTTCAAAAAATTTAATCTTCAATCATTTCTAAATGACATCAAGAACCTCCCCTGGCACAGATTAAACCTAATCCCAGATCTAGACTCTGCAGTTGAATTCTTTCAGTCTGAACTCCTACAAGTTTGGAATTTACATGCACCGCTGCGTAAGGTGAGAGTAAAAGGAGCACACTTGAATTGGATCACAGCTGACCTCATTCAAATGTACCAATTTCGGGATTCATTGTGGTCAAAGTTCAAGCATACTGGCTCTATGAATGATCACTGTGTATATAGAAATTGGCGAAATATATGTACTAAACAAACAAAATTGGCTAAGGCGCAATATTTCTGTGAAAATCTGAACAATAATATATGTAACCCTAGAAAGTTTTGGAAACTCATAAATAACTTACAAAATCCACCAATCCACTCCCAACCCTCCACTGTCAATTTGGATAACCAAAACCTGCAACTCCCCTTAGAAGTAGCAAATGCCTTTAACAATTATTTTGTAGGATGCTCCACCACCCTGATTGACAAACTAATAAATGGCACGCATCCTGAAGCTACAAATGTGGATCAGGCCCCACTAAAACAGCAAAGACCCAATATAGAAAAGTTAAATTTTAGACCTGTACCCTTCAATGTCATTAAGAAACACCTCGATAATCTAAAAATGAAAAACCAGTCAGGACCTGATCAAATCCCAGCAATGCTGTTGAAGCTCAGTGCGCCAGCAATTGCTAAGCCTGTTGCAACCCTAATTAACGAATCCTTGGTGTCTGGATACATACCCAAGTTCTGGAAAACTGCAAGAGTAGTGCCTATTCATAAAAGTGGGGAGTTAACCTTGGTTTCTAACTATCGTCCTATATCACTGCTCCCTGTATTGTCAAAAATCCTAGAAAAATGCGTCCATACGCAATTATGCGAGTATTATCAACTTTCTAACTTGATAATACTCGGATCGATCACACTATGTCTCTGTCTCTAACAGTGACTCCCTCCCTCTCCCAGTCACATGTGGTGTTCCCCAAGGTTCCATTCTCAGCCCCCTACTATTCACATTATTTATAAATGATTTGCCTAATGTCTGCAAATCCTCAACTGTACACATGCACGCAGACGACACGGTAATCTATGCAAACAAATCTGATCTGCTGCAGCTTGAAACAGTGCTCCAAGACCAGTTCACAGAGGTAGAAAAGTGGATCTCGAAAAACAAACTCTTCCTAAACACTGACAAAACGGTCACAATGATCTTTGGAACGGGACTTAAAATACATAAATTACAAAATTCCCATCTTCGCATCAAAACAAAATCCAATTGCACGCTGACCGCAGTCCACTCTTTTAAATACTTAGGTATGTTGTTAGACCCCAATCTATCTTTTGGACTCCACATAGAAAAAATTGCCTCTAAACTTTATCCAAAACTAGGTGCCCTGTACAGAAACAAATCTTGCCTCAGCCCTACAGTAAAGGAAAAGATTGTACAGCAAATGCTGATGCCTATCTTGGATTATGGGGACATAGTATATGCACCTGCTCCGCAAACTCACCTTAATAAACTAAATACGTTATATAACTCGCTCTGCCGCTTTGTGCTACAATGTAACTACAGGACCCACCATTGTGACATGCTAAAAGAACTAAACTGGCTGTCGCTGGAATCCAGACGCACCCTCCATTTTTCCTGCCTTGTCTTTAAGAGCCTTTCTGGGAAGCTCCCACCCTACCTGAGCAGAATGCTCTCCCCTGCTATTCTCACCTCCTATAACCTCCGATCCAATAACAGCACATTATTTAGCTTGCCTCAATACAAAAAAAAAAGCAGCTCGATCCTCCTTTTCCTACAGAGCGCCACAATTATGGAATGACCTCCCTCACACTTTAAAAACTTCCCCAAGCCTAAAATCCTTTAAGAGATCCCTCTATACATATCTCAAAACAGAATGCTCCTGTCATGGTTGATTAAATATTTCATACCTGCTCTATGTTAAATGTTTGCATATAATGTGTATTTTTATTATTGTTTTTGTATTTTATTGTACCCTATTGTATCAATGCAATGTTTTGTGATCCCAGGACATACTTGAAAACGAGAGAAATCTCAATGTATCCTTCTTGGTAAAACATTTTATAAATAAATAAATAAATAAAATAAATAAATTTATTTAATTATAGTGTTGTGTTAGATGTAATTGTAACTTAGGTTAGGATGTATTTTACAGGTAAATTTGTATTTATTTTAACTAGGTAGCTATTAAATAGTTAATAACTATTAAATAACTATTGTACCTAGTTAAAATAAATACAAAGTTGCCTGTAAAATAAAAATAAATCCTAAAATAGCTACAATGTAATTATTAATTATATTGTAGCTATCTTAGGGTTTATTTTATAGGTAAGTATTTAGTTTTATGTTTAAATATTTTTTTTATTAAAGTTTGCAAAGATTTATGAAGTACATTTACATAAAAATTTGCCAATTACGTTTTCAAACAAATTGAAAATAAAACACATTGTCATAACAAATAAAGTTTCAAACTTGTATAACTCAAATATTCAAAAATTAGATCTCAGTTCTCCGCAATCATGATGTAAAACATAACATATATGGTGTCCTAGACCTCCCTCTAAGATACATAAAAGAGAAAGGGGGAGAACATATTCCCTTGAGCAATGTAAGACAAGGAAGGTAAGTTATACCATACATTTATATGAAGAAAAGAAAAAAAGGGGGGATATAACATGGGTAAAGGGGATAACATATCCAGCAACAGCTGGATAAGCTTATCATGGTAGTGCTTTTGAATCTAAGTGTGTAATGCATGTTGATCAAGGTATGGTACTCTTATTGGGTAGATCCCGGTCTGAAGCATCCCCATTTATCCAATAAAACCAGATCTGATGAAATGTGTCCTTGTTGTGTAGGATCCCAGATGCCAATTTGTACATATTTTATGTGTATTGTATCTTATTAATTATTTAAGACCAGGTAGGGACCCCTGTCTTCCAATATTTAGCAATACATGTTCTGGTGACCGTACATAGAATATTGAAAAAGGCATTTAAGTGTTTTTTTATATAAGGTGATGCGATCGTGTAAGAGAGCTTGTTGTATAGTGAAATTGATCTCCTCAGCTATCAGGCGACCCATAAAAGAAGCCAATCTCATCCAGATCGCATTGACCCCAGTGCAGTCCCACCACATATGGCGATATGTGCCTACCTCCCCGCACCCTCAATAGCATAGTTTGCTGCCTTGTGTGGACATATGTGCGGTCTTAACCGGTGTCAGGTACCATCGGAAAAGTGTTTTCATAACATTTTCTTTTAAGTCTGCACTCAAAAGGCCTCTATCAGCGGTCTGAAATAGGTGTTCCCAGTCCATTAGGTCTTTAGGCATATTCCAGTCCCTTTCCCAGGCTGTCATAATCATAACCGAGGATTTGGTCTTAAGTGGACCAGATTGAATAGTCAAGTATAGTCTGGAAATAGTGTGTGTGGAGCAATGGGGGCTATTACAAAGAAGTTCCAAAATAGTAGGGGCTACCTTCTGAGTGTCTCTGAGAAATGATCTAACTGAGGAGCTGAGTTGGAGGTAAAGATACCAAAGTATTTGTATTGTTGCTACTTTCTCTTGCAATTGATTGAAGGAGAGCAACTTCCCGTTATTTAATATGTCTGCAACTCGGTACAGTCCCTTATTCTCCCACTTCTTAAACTGTGGTCTTAGCTCATCAGGAAAGATTGAATTGGGGTGGAAAGAGAGAATCTTGGCATTAGATTGTTGCCCAATATCACTTTTGACCATGTATGTAAGGTAAGCTCTGAAGTGTATGGTGTTGGGTGGGATAAAGTGGATTGTTGAATTTTCCTGTCCCAGAAGATTGAATCTGGTTCACCCCAGCCTCCCATCTCTGCCTCCAATCTGGGACACAATCCATCTGTTGACTTCTGTAAAAGCATTTTATCCTGTGCTATTCTAGCGGCCTTATAGTAATCTAACAATGCCAGTCCTCCAACCCCTCCTAGTGTTTTGTGTCTATTTATTATAAATTTCGATACTCTAGCAGATTTGCACCCTCTAATAAAGGAGAGAAGCTCAGTTTGCAACTTCTCTATATCAGGCCTGTTGATCTTTATAGGGAGTGATCAAAATAGATATAAAATTCTAGGTAAAATAGGCATTTTGACAGCTGCAAGTCTCCCTAGCCAGGAAAAGTTGTAACTTTTCCATTTCCTAAGGACTCGTCTGATCTGTTTAAAAAGGGGAATATAGTTGAATTTATATAATAAATGAGTCTGTGGTGGCAGGAAAATTCCTTGATATTTGAGTGTATGTTTTATCCATTTGAAATCGAAATTGGATTCTAATAATTTTTGAGAGTGTAAGGGAATAGCGATAGGTAGGGCCTCACATTTATCTGTGTTTATCTTATATCCTGATATAATTGAAAATGTGTCTAAGATCCCATAGAGGTTGGGGAGTGAGATAAGGGGCTTTGTGATGGTTAATAGGATGTCGTATGCAAAGAGCGAAAGCTTATACTCAGAATTTGCTACAGAGACCCCCAAGATATCTGGGTGAGATCTGATTCTGGCTGCTAGTGGTTCTATACAAAGGGCAAATAATAGTGGTGAAAGAGGGCAACCCTGTCTCGTGCCATTTAGGATTGGAAAACTTTTGGACTTGTATCCAGCTGAGGCTACCTGGGTGAATGGGAGAGAGTATATCGCTTGTAAGGCTGTTATAAATGTACCATCAAACCCCATCCTCCCAAGGTTGGTGAACATATATTTCCAATCAATTCTATCAAACGCCTTCTCCGCATCCAATGACAGGAGCAGAGAAGGCGTTTTTGTCTTATCCAACCATTGCATGAGATTTGTCACCTTTCTGATATTATCCGGAGCCTCCCTATCTTTGATGAATCCCACCTGATCAGGATGCACCAGGTGAGGTATAATTAGTTTAAGGCGATTTGCCAAAATCTTCGTAAAGATCTTCAAATCTTGATTTATAAGGGATATCGGGCAATAATTTTTACAAAGTCTATGATTTCTGTCAGGTTTAGGTATCACTACAATTTTAGCATATAAGAGTTCCGGTGGAACAGGGTTGCCCTCCATAATATGGTTGAAAAATGTGGTAAGGTGAGGGAGGAGCGTGGATCCAAATAGTTTATAGTATTCCCCTGGAAGCCCGTCAGGGCCCGCCGCCTTCCCCAGTTTAAGATTTCGGATCGCCCCCATCACCTCTGCCGCAGATATCTTAGCATTTAGTGTTTCCCTGTGTTCCCTAGATACTGTGTGCAGGGGGAAATGTGCAAAAAATTCTGTGAGAGTTTCTGTTGTTGTGTTATGAATGACTTTGTGTCCGTCGTATAAGTCCCCATAATAGGTTGCAAATGTATCGAATATTTCCTGTGGATGTGAAGTAGAGGTACCCCGAATGGTCTCAATAACTGGGATGGCTGATGCTCTACATCTTTCCCTGATTTTGTAGGCCATAAATTTATCCGGCTTATTCGCGTAAATGAAATATAGAGATTTCAGTTTTTGAGTAGCCCTAGTAACTTGGGAGTTAAGCATCGACATTAGTAAGTTTTTTTTAGTCTGGAGCATATTTAGGGTGTAAGTCAATTTCGATAGTCTGTATTGTCTCTCTAGTAAATTTATTTCCCTATAAATCTCTTCTAGTTGATTTCTGTATTTTTTGTTTTGGACCGCTTTTTCTTTGATAAGCAATCCCCGTAGCACTACCTTATGTGCTGCCCATATGTTTATTGGATTTAAAGTGGAGTCAGTGTTGATAGTCCAATATTCTGTTAATGCTCGTAGAGTGTTTTCATGTGCCTGAGGGTTTTTAAGATATGTAGGGTCGAACGTCCAAGTTTTGCTATGTGATGGATCTCTTAGTCCGTCTATCTGTAGGGAAACAATCGAATGATCCAAATCTGGCTAACATATACATAGTCTAATCTCGCGTATGAGTTGTGTGCAGCTGAATAGAAAGTAGTATCCGTAGTTACTCCATATGATGTATCCCATGTATCTATTAGGGAGTGAGGTGATAAGTGATCTTGAATAGATTTGACTAGTCCATTATGTCGGAGTTGCTTGTTAGTCAAAAAGCTATTAGATGTATGTTTAATCAGGGACATAGTGATATTAAAATCCCCTGCTAAAATGATCTTAGTTTGGGACCATTGTGTTAATAGGTGTGCTATATGTCGAAAGAATGAGTGCTGGTTCTCGTTGGGTGCATATATATTGCATAGAGTGATCTCAGTGTCTAAAATCTGACCCCTGACAATAAGATATCTCCCTTCTGTGTCCTCAATGGTAGATACATGTGTGAAATTAATAGAGGAATTAATTAAAATAGAGACTCCCCTTTTACTTGGTGGATGCCGTGGCATGGTAGTGGGTTGTGAAGTGTCGTGCCCAGTATCTTGGGATATTAGCTTTAAGAAGGTGTGTTTCTTGTAAAAATAATGTTTGCCTGCAATGAGGCATATTGGGACATCGCTATCTTACGTTTGGTATCAGTGTTAAGTCCCCTGACATTATGGGAAAGAAAAGTTATTCTAGGGAACATTGTTTGGTAATGTTGTGTATGTTAGGGCTGCATAAACTGGTACCTTCTGGTTCTGACCTTTACCTTGCTGGAGTCTTAATGGAGTAGTAGTTTCAGTATCAAGGAGCATTACAAAGTTGTCACTGGGGTAAAAATAAACATTAGAGAAAAAACAGCACATTACATGCAACAGAATAAAAAACAGGTCCCCGTCCCTGAAACAGTCAGCTAGGGGACAACATTGTGAAAATGAACAAATAATCAACAATCAGTATTGCGAGGGGGCAAGGGCACCCCTCCAGCTCACAAGTCAGGTCATATCTAAAATCAGCTCATGACCTCAACCAAATGAGCGTCATCAAAGTTTGTTTTTGTGTAATTAGTGAAAAGTTCAATGGCTTCTAAGCAACCATCAACTAGGCTCTTAACCGGAATTTGGTAGTGTTACCTCAGTCTCGGGTATCTTTCACATTGAGGAGTCAAGTTCCGTTTCCTCTAGTTTCTTTTGTCTTTTGTTTTTTATAGCTAATTTTCTGCCATAACGCTTTGTGTCTGGTTTCTTGTGTTGACTCGCCATTAGAGGCAGCTTCCAGATGTCCTAATGCTGGGGCTTCTAAGCCCAGTACTTTAAAATTTCAGGAATATCTTCTCGCTCTTTGAGGGTTATTATTTTAGAATCTTTGGTGATGATGAGCGCAAAGGAGAAGCCCCACTTATATGGTATCTGATGTTTCCGGAGCAAAAGCGTAAGGGACCGTAAGGTACCCCTGCGTTGTAGAGTTAAGCTTAGGTCCTGAAAGAACTGAATCACATTCCCCTGAAATTTGAAGGTAGGATGTCTCCTAGAGGCTTGTAGTATTTTCTCTTTGTCAGGGAGGAAAGTTAATCTGATTACTACATCCCTGGAGGGAAGGCCATTCTTAGGTTTAGCCTTTAAAGCTCTGTGAGCCCATCCAACCTGGAAAATATAGTCAGCTGGTGTTTCAGTGATCTGGCTGAAGAGTTGAGATAGATATGCTGGTAGATCTCTAGAAGTGACTTCTTCCGGAATTCCCTTCAGTCTGATGTTGTTACATCTACTTCTATATTCGAGGTCCTCCAATTTATCTTGACATTCCGCTATTAGTTGTTGTTGTGAGAAAATTGTGTCATTTCATCCATGTTTCCCACAATAGAGTCCTTTTGGTCTTCTAGGGTCTCAATTCTCCCCCCCCATGTCCACCAAGTCGGATTTGATCTCTGACAAACTGTTAGTGACTGATGTGTGGATAAAGTCAATCTTCTCCCACAACTTCTCAAAGTTATCAGTGATATCCTGCTTAGAGACTAGTGTGCGTAAATCTGCCCTTGTGAAAGGGACGCTGTCATCTCGAGGTTGTGTGGGTTCCCCCTCTGATTCCTCTTCTATCTCTGAATCTTTGGGAATTTTATCAGATTGGGTTGTTTTAAAAAAAGAGGACATATTGGTAGTCTTCAGTGACTTATCGCCCTTCACTGATCTCCTGGCAGCCATGTTTCTGCTTCTAAGATGTGGTTCTGACTGCCGTGGCGATACAGACAAGTGCGCAAGAGCGCCAAGTCCTAAAAAATTAATGAAAGTGAGCGTATGTTTATGTCAGCGTTAGGCAGAATATTTGTTTTAATGACTAGATCCTTTTTTCATATACAGGGAGTGCAGAATTATTAGGCAAATGAGTATTTTGACCACATCATCCTCTTTATGCATGTTGTCTTACTCCAAGCTGTATAGGCTCGAAAGCCTACTACCAATTAAGCATATTAGGTGATGTGCATCTCTGTAATGAGAAGGGGTGTGGTCAAATTACATCAACACCCTATATCAGGTGTGCATAATTATTAGGCAACTTCCTTTCCTTTGGCAAAATGGGTCAAAAGAAGGACTTGACAGGCTCAGAAAAGTCAAAAATAGTGAGATATCTTGCAGAGGGATGCAGCACTCTTAAAATTGCAAAGCTTCTGAAGCATGATCATCGAACAATCAAGCGTTTCATTCAAAATAGTCAACAGGGTCGCAAGAAGCGTGTGGAAAAACCAAGGCGCAAAATAACTGCCCATGAACTGAGAAAAGTCAAGAGTGCAGCTGCCAAGATGCCACTTGCCACCAGTCTGGCCATATTTCAGAGCTGCAACATCACTGGAGTGCCCAAAAGCACAAGGTGTGCAATACTCAGAGACATGGCCAAGGTAAGAAAGGCTGAAAGACGACCACCACTGAACAAGACACACAAGCTGAAATGTCAAGACTGGGACAAGAAATATCTCAAGACTGATTTTTCTAAGGTTTTATGGACTGATGAAATGAGAGTGAGTCTTGATGGGCCAGATGGATGGGCCCGTGGCTGGATTGGTAAAGAGCAGAGAGCTCCAGTCCGACTCAGATGCCAGCAAGGTGGAGGTGGAGTACTGGTTTGGGCTGGTATCATCAAAGATGAGCTTGTAGGGCCTTTTTGGGTTGAGGATGGAGTCAAGCTCAACTCCCAGTCCTACTGGCAGATTCTGGAAGACACCTTCTTCAAGTAGTGGTACAGGAAGAAGTCTGCATCCTTCAAGAAAAACATGATTTTCATGCAGGACAATGCTCCATCACACGCGTCCAAGTACTCCACAGCGTGGCTGGCAAGTAAGGGTATAAAAGAAGAAAATCTAATGACATGGCCTCCTTGTTCACCTGATCTGAACCCCATTGAGAACCTGTGGTCCATCATCAAATGTGAGATTTACAAGGAGGGAAAACAGTACACCTCTCTGAACAGTGTCTGGGAGGCTGTGGTTGCTGCTGCACGCAATGTTGATGGTGAACAGATCAAAACACTGACAGAATCCATGGATGGCAGGCTTTTGAGTGTCCTTGCAAAGAAAGGTGGCTATATTGGTCACTGATTTGTTTTTGTTTTGTTTTTAAATGTCAGAAATGTATATTTGTGAATGTTGAGATGTTATATTGGTTTCACTGGTAAAATTAAATAATTGAAATGGGTATATATTTGTTTTTTGTTAAGTTGCCTAATAATTATGCACAGTAATAGTCACCTGCACACACAGATATCCCCCTAAAATAGCTATAACTAAAAACAAACTAAAAACTACTTCCAAAACTATTCAGCTTTGATATTAATGAGTTTTTTGGGTTCATTGAGAACATGGTTGTTGTTCGATAATAAAATTAATCCTCAAAAATACAACTTGCCTAATAATTCTGCACTCCCTGTACTTGAGGTTTGGTATAAAGGCAGCGACCAAAAACAGAACGCCATTTAATGGCATATGAATTACCTGAGAGCATATCATTGGAGTCAGTGAGCTGGCTGGTTACCCCCTCTATTTTATCTATGTCTTTACATTATTTTCACGATGAGAGTGTTCCTGCAGTTCAATGCAGTTCTGAATAATTCTGCTGCATGTGTAATGCTTCTATTAACTTAAAGAGATGTATAAATAAAATTAATATATCTGGATGCCTCTTTTGCTTCTGAATTTCTTATACTTCTGTACACTATCCCAGCCAGCATTGATGTCTGTGTCTTTTCTTACACCACTTTTATACAGAGAGGCTACTAGGATTGCTGGCTGTGAGGGCCTCCGTTTTTCTCCTGATTGCAAAAGGCTTATTTTGGCTTCTATTCTCCTCTACCTGATCTCTCAGTGTATGTGTCTACCTTGTTTGGGCTGCCTTTACGAATCCAGGTATTTTTGTCTTCTTTGGGGGGCCTACTCGATCCGGAGTAGGCCACAGCCAGGGACTTTCCTGAATTTTCCCTGGTTCTGAAATTTAGGTTGAAGTTCCATTTTTTCTAGTGCTTCCAATTTGATGTTATTTATTACCCCTTAGTTGAGGATGCCAACAAGTAGTAATTAGTGACCTCAGTGGCCTCAGAAAGCTGCTTTTTATTAGTTTAATACCCTTTTTTACACAGAGCTTCTCTCATATGCTGCTGTTTCCTTTGCCAGGTAGCCCCACCAAGTATTTAGTTTTAAATAGGAATAATTTAGTTAATAATAGTAAATTTATTTAGATTTATTTAAATAATATTTAAGTTAGGGGGTGTTAGGGTTAGGGTTAGACTTAGGTTTAGGGGTTAATAACTTTATTATAGTGGCAGCGATGTTGGCAGTGGCAGGTTAGGGGTTAATACATTTAATAGGCTATGTGGGATATGGCAGTTTAGCGGTTAATACTTGAATAGGTTAATTGTGTTGTGGGCTATGGCGGTTTAAGGGTTAATAATTGAGTTATTACTTGCGGTGTGGGTTTGATGGTGGATATAGGGGTTAATAGTTTAAATAGGCATATTGCCTTGTTGGGGGTTGTCGGTCTAGGGGTTAATACATGTAATATTAGTAATGAGAGTGGGGGATTGCGGATATAGGGGTTTTATGTGTCAGGCTTATTTTTGGGAGGCGTGTTAGGCTTTTGTGGGAGATTTGTTATTTTCTTTACTTTTCTTAGGCGCCGGCAGTTTCTAAAGTGCCGTAAGTCACCGGCAACTCAGAAATTTGTATTTACGCTCATTTCTGGACATCGCTAGTTTATCCGATTTATGGCACTTTATGAACTGCCTGCGGGGTTTATGTAATACCCCGATGAGCAAGGTGAAATTACGGGCGGCGCAGGTTCCCACACTTGCGCCGAAACCTGCGCCGTATATTTGATCGTGCCCTAGATACTTTGTCATTTTTAGAGTAGTGTTAGGATGTGTAGTTTAGTTTTATTTAATTGGTAGCTAGTTTAATTTTAGTGGCCGTAGTCATAGACAGTTTATGACTACGGCCACACTGGGCCGAAACCGGTCAGACCTTTTTCTCTTGTCTCTCTGCTGAGAGTTTTTTATGACCATGTTTTATCCTGTAGAATTTCCATAATAAAGGCTTGTTTTTTACCTATAAATTGGATATCAAGGGACTCTTTTCTCTATCTTGGACGTGCTTTGGATACTCTTTTGTTTTATATTTACTGTGGAGTACAGGGACTCCACTTCCACCAGCACGCACAAGCCGGCACAAGCCGACACGGATCACAGCTGACCCGGATGATCCCAGCTGACAGGAGAAGGTGTGCGCTAAGGAGAGAGGCTGAGTAGTGTTACTTGGGAACGGAAGTTCACAAATTGTTACTGACACCTGGGATTGCACCATATGTTTAACAGCGGAACCCCGGCACTGTGAGTACTACAGACGCTGGCATGAGACTGACACTTAGGAATTTAAAAGCCATAAGAAAAGCGGAAATCCAGCACTGTGAGTATGCCTCTTTAAAACCTGCATGAGATCATTTGAAAGTTACTTGTTGTGACCCAGCTTTATGCCACGGAGATGTGGAATTGTGCTTAACCCTGAGCCTGATTAACGCTATGGATAACGAGCTGACAGGCCAACAATATCACTAATTGCTATATTATTTTACTTCTGCATGTCTAATAGTGGGCGGCTTGTGAGATCACATTCTACAGCTGGGCTACTCAGGAATACTAGGGGTTTTGATGCATACATCTAAAAGTGACTGCTTCAAGGTATATTGCTTGCATGGCCCTATCAGTGGTCTAAGAAAAGTCGCATTGTTAGCTAGCCTTTTACTCAGTGCCTAAATGCAGGTTTATCCGCTGTATTTTCCCCAGGTTTGCAATTATTCTATACAGACTTGTCACTCCATTTAACACTACATGTCGCGAAGGTGACAGTCTCTCTCACAGCACATTATATTGTTCTGAACTTTGCTTTGAGCAATATCGGTTGCTCACTTTACTGTTTAATAATGATATTAGTTTAATTGTTAGTTTAAACTTAGTTCTTTTAATTTGACAGGTAAGTTTTAATTTAATTTAAGATAGGGAAATTCTAATTTTAAAATAAAGTTAGGGGGGGCATTAGGTTTAGGGGTTACTAGCTTAAATTAGTTTATTATGATGTGGGAGGTTTTTAGTTTAGAGGTAAATAGGTTACTTTAGTATATTTCTGTGTGGGGGCCTTTTGGTTTAAGGGTTCATAGGTTTATTATAGTGGTGACGATGTTGGGAAGTAGAGGAATAGGGGTTAATAATTATTTTTAGTGGTGGCGATGTCGGGAGTGGCAGATTAGGGGTAAATAAGTTTACTATAGTATTTAGTATGCGGGAGGGCCTTGGGTTTAGGGGTTGATAGGTAGTTTATGGGTGTTTAGTGCACTTTGTAACACTTTAGTTATGAGTTTTATGTTACAGCTTTGTAGCGTAAAACTCATAACTACTGCTTTTAGATTGCGGAACGGATCTTGTCGATATAGGCTGCAATGCAAGCTTTTTAGCCTCACCACAAAACTCATAATCGCAGCGCTATGGAAGTCCCATGAAAAAAATGTAATTTTTATGTGTGCGGGACTGACGTTTGTGGGACAGGCTAAAAGACTTGCGGTAGAGCTATTCTAACAAGACTTGTAATGGCTGCAGTGCTGTTTTAAAGCTAAAATGGCCATTTTTTCAATGTTAAAACACGAACGCACAACTCGTAATCTAGGTGAATCACATTTATTAGGTAAGACTACATTTTTATTCATATCTTCTTAAAAAAATAAACAATATAAATCAAATGGCGTACATAATAAAAAAAATATAAATTATATTTTAAATCAATTAATATACCAAACAAAAATAAAAAACCTACTCTTTAGCTCACTTAGAGGCAGATGCAGACTGTGGGGGAGATCTCTCCCTTACTGACCTGCCAATAAACATAATAAAAAGATTTTGATTAAAAAGCCGGTTGTCTTAGTCTGACCTCTCCCAATGATGTAATTATCCCTGCTCTACAGCTACCCTGGCCCTGCCTACTTCTAACCTTTCCCTATCTAAATTTATCCTTTCACTATCCCTCTGTCTTTCTTATAAAAATCTTTCCCTCTCTAAATCTAATCTTTCACTATCCCTCATCCTTTCATATACAAGTCTTTCCCTCTCTAAATCTAATCTTTCCCTATCTACTGGAATTCCCCTCTCTAATATGTGCCCCTGTTGCTCGCCAAATAATCTTAATGCCCCATGCAACGCATGGTGATCAGCCCTGTACTGCCTGACCAGATTTAGCATTTCATGAACTGCCTTATTATCATTGATGGTAGGCAGTTTGTGACCAGGATCAGCATGGCCATGAGCTGCTGGGGCACGAGCAACAGGTGAAGGAGGGGCACCAGGGTCCAGAGCAGCTGGGTCTTTTGGGGCAGGAGGGGCAGCATAGATGAGAGCCTCCATATCCAATGCTCCCTGGGAGATTCCCTGCTCCTGGGATTCTGGATATTGGATCTATCTCAGGGACTCCTCCTCCACAATAGCTCTCATTGCTCGAACACAACTGGCGATCTCCTCCGATATAATTTGCGCACGTTCTGTATCTAAAGAAGTGTGAAA